>NC_025688.1:23770191-23778751 GCF_000633955.1 Camelina sativa
CTGAACTCTCAACATTAAAGAGAGTAAATTATTTAACAAGTTGCACCTTACTACAGAGAAGAAACAAGGGCCACTGGACTAGTCTAAGACTCCCCGTGTTACTGGGAATAGAAAGTAAATCCATCTCCCTGCAATCGAAGACCTTAAATGTATGAGTAAGATGCGTTGTACGAAATGGCAAAAAACGAAAAACACAAAAGCAAAATAATTTTTAACCTGTTACTGATGTAATCTTCCTCTCTCAAGCTTTTTATTATCTCATTCCAAAACGGCGAAAACATTGCAGCATATGCCTTGTTCATATACTGACCATCCTGCAAAAACAATTGGATTACGTTCTAAGAATAAATCATTACCCCGAAAAGAAAAGTTCTAGGATTAATCAAACGACTGAAAATATATAAAACACCCACAGCATTAAAGGAAACAATAGAAAGAGAGAAACAGTAAGAAAACAGTCGGCTCTTAGCACAACCATCAAATTCGCATTGGTTTTTTTTTGCAAAAACCACATTATACTTAAAAATTACAGCAAAGCTGTACACAAATCAAAGGCTTTCAGAAATTCATCTCTGCTACATGTACATTCACGGTCCATGAACAAGATACGATTATAAGCATCTTCTACTTTAGATTTCCTATCAAGTAGAGTTACACGTATAAGATACAAAAGGAATGGCCACTGCAGCCAAAACAGCTACTGTGAACACATTATCTGTTCTACCGAAGAGAATCCCCAAAAGTCAACATATAATTGTTAAATTAGATCACTGAGCTATTTTTGGAAGAAGATGTAACTATGGAAGGCAATGTTGCAAGAATAACTCTTAATACACAAACTGATGAGACAGAGAGTTTAAATACTGACCTGAGAAGCATGTTGGTCTAATGGTACTCTGAAATATATCATTACAACAGAGATTAGGTGGTGAAGGGATCCCAACAAAAAAAATATTTTAGTATATAATCATAAACAGAAATATTATAAATGTCCAAGAAATGTTACAAAAATCAAAATGGATTTAAAACTATAACCTTTTCACAACAGGAGAGACAAGGTTCTTGGCAAAAGCTTCTGGAAAACTCTCAAAACGCTTATGAACCATCTCAATGGAGCGTATCTAAAATAGACAGATATCTAAACATGGTTAGTAAGGGGCCAGTAATATGAAACAGAACACAATATCATAACAGAAATGGTAGAACATATAAGTACTCAGTATTACCTCCCCTAGACGAGCTTTTGCACCCATCACACCACCAATGATCGCAGACAAGAGTGTGTACCATATATGAATATCCATAAGATATATCTAGACATATATAGCCAATGCCAAGATTAGGAACTTAAGGACACAAGTTAAGGACAAGTAGTTACGAAAGAAAATCAGACTCGAAAGCGACATCTTAGAAAGTTGATATCTAAGCTTTTGCTAACATATAAGGTAAATACTCACCGCCACAACAGGAGCCCACAAGCTGACAATGGTCAACGCATGATCGTTACCTGCCAATTTTTAGCGGAGCCACAGATATCAGCAACATTATCAAAGACGATCAGTAGCAAGTTCTAGTCTGTAGTATGGTTGATCAGATACAAATCTAGTATAGTTCAGTTAAAGTTGATGTAGCCAAATGAGTCAAATACACAGCTAACCTCGCCAAGTTACTGAGTTATTTGTTAAGTCGTGTGGTCACATCATATTTATTTTCAAATAGATAAAACAGCCAGTGAAATATATTGATTAGAGTACCTAAGCATATATGCACTTACTATTTGAGACAATATCATGCCACGAATATTGGAATTTAGGAAGATCAATGATAGTGTTGGTGGGCTTAACGAGTGGTTTGATCTGTAACATGAAGAAGATTTAGCCGTCAGTGCAATATTATACACACACTTGTTAGTTACTTAATAAACCAGATACATTTTGATTCAGATATGAGACATTATGCAATTTAATAAATATGGACAGTAGCAATAATATACAGCTGTAGAAACATCCTTGCCTGGAGAAAGTATGCAAATGTGAACTTGGAGGCCAAGACAATCAACCAAAACGCCACATACCTGAATATTATAGGAAAAAGTTTGAATAAACCTAACTCTGGAACCAAAGTTTTCTAGCAAATTTTACTAAGATCCCAAATCAACTGCAACTTTCTAAGACAACCACTAAACCTTTCCAACAGTTTTTGTGCAAACGGAAAAAAAAAAATATTCAGGTGTAAACTGACAATTTGATACATGCAGGATGTCTACTCTCTAAAGCAAAATCTCCCTCAACAAACTTATTGACTATATGTCAGATAGTTCAGCAATATTTTAGGACTTTTTCGATTAAAAGAATGTGTTTCAATTAGCCAACTAATGCAAGGTCAGAGTTCAGAACTCCAGATAATAAATACAACGAACTTTTGTCTTTGTAACCATCTATATAGTTTGAAGAGGCAGGTAGGAAAAACCTGCAATAATCGCTTAAATTCTCATAGAGCCCACGTCCAACGAAGTATCGTTCCTGAAAAGGATAAGAAGTATCAACAACGTACTTCATAGTGCTACTTTTTTAATTATTTAAAGTCTTACGAAATGAATACCTGATAAATCCACTTAAAAAACTGGAAGAAAGATTGATCTGACATTTCTGACAGAGAATGGCACGCTGGAAGTTTGACTAAAAGTCCGAAGAGGACGCGAACAGCGGCATAACAACCCAATACTAGAATGTATAAGTGGAAGAAAAACTCATTTTGGTTTGGTTTATTTCTTTCTTGCAGAACCTTCCTGTGATATGTGTTTCACAAAGGTTAGCTGTTCTGCAGACGAACTTTATCAAGAAGAAATAGCTCATGTGGAAAGATTGGATACGTACACATAGACATATACCACAAATACTGATCCCGCGGCCCACCAAATAAACCGGATAACCAGCCTGGATATAGCCATTCCTCTTGCCATGCTGTAGGCGCCATACATAAGCATAACATCAAGAAGACCTGAATAAATGACAAACATGTATATTTAACAAGGTACGTACAAATCTACAATGTGACTTTTGAGTTTTCTAATAGTAAGACAACATAGTCAACCAGAGAACTTTACATTCAACGAAGTTCATAATAGCATATGTAGGCCCAGCACTGAGTAAGATCTTGAGAGTATCTATATCAAGACGCTCTTTCCTGAAGGCAATAATCGTCAAAGACTGTGGACAGGCAAAATAATAATTATTAGGAAAATTATCAAAATTAAGCAGAAAATTGTTCATATATACCACACCAACCTGGAACATAATAAACATGAAGATCCAAAGTCGGATAAAACTTCGGAAAAGGTGAAGGTATGTCCGATGCTCAACAAAGCTGCTTTTAGCCGTCTACATTGAATTCCAGGAACACGAACCAGTCAAAGATGTTGCAGAAATATGGATATTAACAAGAAGACAGAAGTTAATGATTGGTGGAGAAAATGAATGACTCTAATGAGCAGTTTTATGCAGTGTTTTACAGCCATCTCCTCTTGAGGAGTTAAAATTGTGGGATAATCATATTGGTTGGAACTTGGACAATAATTCTCACTGGACGTAATTCCCCCATATAGACGTAGGGGAAAAAAATTAACTCCCAAAACTATAAGATAAAGCACCCGCAACTGGACAAGACCCATTAAACAATTGTTTATCATGAATGAAAGAGTTCAACCAGATTAACTCATGAAATTGAAGGCAAGAGGAACTAAGTGGTCACAGATGATTAGTGGGCCAAACCAAGAAGGAATGAAACTATAATTCATGGAACTTATCCAATATGAGCAAGACTCACCCTTTTCCGCCCTTTAGGTTTGCTTAAAAAGCGTGACTCTGTTTTCATAGGCCAGCTTAACTCAAAGCAAGCAGGTGTCCTGAATATAACAAACACAGTTAATGGAGACTCCTCGAAATGAGTAAATACTTGCAAATATAATAGTACTGATAAACTACAAACCAAAAATATTCATTGAAGTCATCATAATTCCGCCATTCAGAATGTGCAGCTTTCCCACCATTGTTTCGAACAGTTTCCTACATGAGTAAATTTCAAAACCAATTTAAGGGCTCAGACGACCATATCACAAAACATTAATGACAGACACTTTAAAATCCACATTAGCTAACATGCTACAAATTTCCAGATACAGATAACAAAAAATCTGATCTTAAAAACGAAGTAGGAATGTACTTTCAAATATAGAACCAGAAACACCTAGATACTATGTCAAGAAACTGACGATCATGAAGATCGTACTCAAAACTCACTTAATGTTGTGAGACTTTCCTAAAAAAACTGCTACTAATCTAAGTAATATGGAGGTAACACAGAAAGTCATAACAAGGGATCGATACTCTAAGTAACCAAAATATCTTTCCAAACGCTGTGGTTGAGTGAAAGAAGTCACGCTCAAACTATCATTTTTGCCTAGCATTTGAAATATGTATAAACATACCAATTATCGGAGGAGAATCAGTAACATTTTGCCAAATGGAAAACTACTTTGCCAAAAATTAAGATGCACCAAAAAAAATTGTAACAGCAATGACTCACCGCTGACATTGTATCATATATAGGGCAGATAATTTTCTCAAGAAATGATACAGAACCACTCTCAGTTAAGCAACTTTCAGAACGGACAGCTTCTCCATGATCCAATTTAGCATCTAATTCCTTGGCCATCTGACCAACAAAGGTAAAGTGTGAGAAGGGATCTATTTTCACTTCGCATTGGGTGTAAAATTCAAGATCACATGGGCCTTTTTGATCATCATTCCAGAATAAGGGTCAGGCTGGTTGCTTTAGCATAAGCTAAGTGCAAAGATGCAGAGACGATCAGATGCTAGAGCAATTCTGACAAGTTTTTTCTTGTAGCGTTGTTTACAGGATGAGAAAAGATATGAACAGCAGAACAACACTAAATAAAAAAACTGTAAAACCTACACGTTAAGATTTGTTCCTTGGCAAGGAAATACGAAACAAAAAGTAACCTAGCAAACTAATAATTAGAACAAGAGTATACTAATAGCGGAAATTGGTGCATAATCAACAACAAAATGGTATCTTACTTGGTGAAATATATAGCATATACACTCTGGAAGAAACCGGACATTAGCAGCTTCACCCCAGATTAGGAAGTACAAAGAAACAAGAAACAGCTTCCTGTCCCGGTCTATGGCTTCTAACCTGAAAATTTCAAAGTTAGTAATTCACATGAACTAAACCAGTATTTCCATTACTAGAACTAGACAAAAATTTACCTGTTGTACACAAGGCGTATCCTCAAGTATTTGCACCACTTGATGTAGTTGTCCAAAACCTTCAAGAAAACCTCATTGACTGCATTCTCATCAATTTTCTACACAAAAGAATGAAAAAAAATATCAAGATTTTAAGAGGACATCCTCTTAACCAACGAGAAAATCGTAGCTGTCGCTCAGTAAAGGAGCATGCCACAATAGAGTATTAAGGCCATAAGGAAGAACTCACTGGGTCATTCTGGCCAGGTACACTAAGCTGAGATTGTGCATTTGAAAGTGTGAGAACCAGATGCTCCCGTTGGTTCCTTACATTGTCTCTCTGAGTCAAAACAACACAAACAATGTAAGTGAAAGAAGAAGAAAAACAATCAGGGAAGAGTTTGATCCAATACCACTCTGTACCTGAAACCCAAAAATGTACTCCAATAAATCAAACATATCTGCTCCGCGTTGTCCTGAAATCTCAAAATCATGGGGAAGCCTAGGGAAATGTTCAGTATATCTGATCGCCTGTACTGCACCACGCACCTAGATATAGACAATAGAGTTCTTTCTGAGTAAAAAATTTTTTGAAAAGCTAAAACAACTGATTGAAAAAATGGAAAAACAAAAAATCGTTCTTGTTTAACTTACTTCAGGGAAAACCCCAATTGCATTCGTCATGGACTGCGCTTCTAGAGGGACAATGTTGTAAGGTGTAAGTTCCGCAGACAAAGTTGCGTCAGCTTTTTTAATTCGCCCAAGCTGAAAACATAAACAACAGATATCAATTAACTCATACAATATACTTTTATAACATGAAACTTAACGGAGTAATATAATGATCATAGGAAACAATTATAATCCATCCAATCAGATGCAACTTCTCAACAAAGATTCATCAGAGTTATTCTGTCTGTGTTTTGAACGCTTGGCATCCGCAAAACAGGAAGCGAAAAGAAGATTAAAATTATTTTGGATTACAAGAAGAGAAAGCACCTCATCCCTTATAGATCTCCCAACACCATCTGGATCTGCATCTCTGCTTAGGACCTCTAACACTTCAATTAAGGCCCTTAATGTGGCAAAGACCTTCCTCATCTTCAAAATCCTATCGAAAAAGAGAAAAAAAACACTGTTCAATCAAAAAGGAAAAGTAAGACAACACAAACAGAATCTCATCCGTAAAAGTGAGCAGAGGCAATCATAAACTCATAATTTATATGTATCAAGATCATTTATAAGGACGTACATACAAAACAAACTAATCTACACCCAGAAAACCACTGTCAAATGAAGAACAAGCATTAACACAACTCAGGACGCATGTTTCAGATTTACAGAAAACCAGTCATTTTACAGGGGTAGGTACAATCCAAACACTGTCCAAAACGAAGAAAATAACAAGGAGTTTTTAAGATGCACATACTCCCCAACATTTGACGAGAAATTTGTTCCTGATTCCCTCCATTTTTGCTCTTCCCTTTGGATATCATCCACTCTATGCCGTCTTTTATAAAGTTTGTAAAACTCCCATAGTCGTTCAATATCACGATCGCGGTCTATTGAAGCACCATCTCTCTTGGCAAGTTTTTGCTGCAAAAGCAATCAAACCCCTTTGAACTCAGAACAAGTAAACATTACCATTTGACACAAGATAAAAGCAAAACCAAGAAAGAATAATTGCACCTAAAAATCTGAACATCAAATGGTAACCACGGCGCAACAATTATACAACAGACATAGCATAAGGATGCATTTGACTAAAAACCACCAATTCACTGATATAACATCGTTAAACAACTGTACATATTAGAGAGTGTGTAAAAAAATACCTTAATCACGGACATCAAACCAGTTTTGAATTGAAGAACACCTCTACCATCACTGTTAGGGTCCAAGTTCTGTGCCATAGAATACGCTTGCTCACATACTACATCAGCCAAAAAAAACCTAGCGACATTAGGATCCTCAGACTGAATCATCAAAACCTAAAAAAAAAAAAGAAGGAAGGAAAAACGTACGAATTCTAGCGACATTAGGATCCTCAGACTGAATCTCATCAGCAGCTTGTAAGATAGCATCGATGTTCGTAGCTCGACCAAGTGAAGGAGGAACTGCTCCAGCAAGTCCGCTATTAACACGCTCATGAGCTTGTTGACCTGTATTCCTCTGCTGCTCTCTTCTTAAAGTAGAACGAACAAGCCTATCCCAATTACTATAAACCCTAGCCATATTTCACAAAAACAAAATCCTAAAGAAGGATTTCAATTTTCTCCCCGAATCAAACTTTTGAGCCCTAAACAGCTTGAAACAGCATGACAAGAGGAGATAAAAGAAGAAGAAGAAGAAGCTGCAAAACGCGTAAAAAAAGCTCGAGGTGGACGATTCGAACCCGGATATGAAGGTGTTGTGTGTTTGGATCTATGGCGGATTTAAGAAAAAACGAGTCGATTTGTTTCCTTCGTAAAGTGGGTTTTCTAAAAGAGAAAAAAAAAAATCGAAAAGTTGATTTGGAAGAGAAGAAAAAAAAGGAAAAGTATTATAATGAAAATTACAATATTGACCCTCTCCTTTCGAGCCGTTCCAACTACAAAATAAAACCGTCGAGTCAAAAACACGGATTGACTATATGGAAAAAGCGACGTCGTATTTGTTTTGCGCAACCGCGTAATGTAACTTTCAAACTTTTGACTTATCGTCGGCCCATGTTATTAAAAACTAGATTAAAGCCCAATGTCCAAGATCTGTTTTGTGATTCAATAAGATATGAAACCTGGGAAAAAAAAAAAAAAAAAAAGTCAAAAACTAAAAAAGATCCGACCTGCCGGAATCGAACCAGCGACCTAAAGATTACAGCAACTACTACAGTCTTCCGCTCTACCAACTGAGCTAAGGTCGGTATTGATAGTTGTTTGATTTGTATTGTATATAATTTATTACTTGAAAACTGCGGACATTAAGATACTTGTTACATGCATCACTAAACCTATAATGTAAGCTAATAATTAATTAGCTAAACCTACATATACTGTACTTCTAGTGTTACAACGATGATAAATCACATTGAAAATACTCAAATCTTATTTTCTCAGCCTAAAAGACAAATGATTCAATTATATGATCACCATGAGTTGATTATCTATAACTATAACTACTAGTTGAAAAAACAAGTCTGGAAACTCAAAGACAAGGCTAGCCCACTATGATTCAATTGTGTATATGTATGATGGTATTTATTATACAATAGAAATAATTAATGAATGAGATAATTTTTTTTTTTTTTTTTT
>NC_025688.1:23778827-23785624 GCF_000633955.1 Camelina sativa
GCTGAAAAAGGAGACAATGTCTGTGGAAACTCAAAGACAAGGCTAGCCCACTATTATAATCTGCAGATCTCATGATCTCATCAATGTCCAATGAAATCATTTCGACGTGGAACCTCGAAAGCCCTTAAGTTTTTTCTGTTTGTTTTATTCGATAGTTATTTCATACTTGTAGACTTGCAGTATAATGTCCATAATATTTAGTGTTTTTGCAAATGGTGGTAAATTTACCGTAAATAAATGATCCTCCAAAAGATTCCATACGATGGGCTCTACAACACAGTGTTCTTTTGAGGATGACTCTACAGAATACGTTTTTGTTGATTAACAATTTATCAGTGTAACTAATCTCTTCAAACACATTGTTTGAGTACTGTCATCACCATCGAGGACATCATTTCTTATGTCACAATTTAGAAACATTTGGTATCTCGAGTGCAAATTTATTGGATTGGAAAGCTTTGAACTCAATTTTCTATTGTCTTTTTGTTTCGAGTTGTATATATGTACTTTGTTCAAACTTTACGTCTCTCAAAATGTTGACTAGTATACGAAGAATCCACAATTAATAAACTTTCACATGGTTCCATTATTTTTGAGTCCATCGCTTACTCTGCCACTCGCATCAATGTCCACGCTATTAACTTAATGCACACTACCGATCTTCTTAAATACTTCTATTTCGAATTTTCCTTGTTAGAATGCAGTAGCACATTACTTTTAATCTTCTAGAACCACTACTTCCTAAAGAGTTAAAGAAATTTCTTACACAAATGTTTTAAAAGTACAACAAACTATTCAGTTAAAATTCACAAGCGCCAAATCATAAACAGATATGTCATCTTGTCTAATCAAAAATTGACAAATGTTTGAAAACATATCAATAGCAAGCAAGTTTCGAGTAACATGTTTCTTTGTTAGTGATGTATATTTTTGTTTTATTAGTATAAAATAAGTGGATGTAAAACATTAATTATCATAATGTTGGCTAGTTTTCGTAACAAAGGAGGAAAAGAGAAGAATGGGTCACTAATGCTTTGTGGGCTAGTTTTCGTAACGAATGTTTGGTGTTTCAATTATTTGTCTTGTACGCATCTACCAAATGCGAATGTAAAGCTACTTCACATTGTTTAGTCGTATTCGTTCAATTATTTTTATTTCTTTATAGACTGAGTGATGGCCACTCACTACGTGCATGATTTGTATTGTTGTTTATATACCGATGATCTGGCTAGTAAGAAAATTGGTTATACCAAAACATTTAAATCGTTTTAATTAAGATTTTTATTTTATCAAAAAAAATGAATTTACTGTAGTTTTAACGGTTTGCTATATATGATAAAACAAAGTCTATTTATCAAAACCTCAAAATTAAATTGGTTCATAGGTCTATGATTATGTTTCAATGATATTTCAGTTTCTAGTTGAATAATTTCTCTTTGATTTTTTTTTTTTTAAAGAAGAAAAAATTCTCTTTGATTTTGTTAGGCTTTAGTTTAATTTTTTTTTTTGGATATAAAGAATGTATAAACATTTCGATAAATAATTTTGGTTTGGTTTGGAACCGATCGGAGAATTGGGTCGAACACTCCTACCTATTCCATTATTGTCAAATATTTTGATATCAAAATACATGAATTTCCATTAAAAAAAAAAATTGGACAAACCCATAATTTTATTATTATAATATCTAAAAAGGATATGTGGCTAAAAATGGGTGAATACAATACGTCGATACCTTCATTTTATTTCAAGTATCTTAATCAATCAAATCCTCATGCATAATTTTTCCTATGTGTTTGATTGATTTAGAGAAGGTTTAGTTTTTTCTTTTCTCTGTCAATGGATGACTTGAATTTATTATTTATACAATTATCTTACTATATTAATTGAGAAATACAAATATGAAATTAATTTTAAAATGTGTAAAAAATTACATTCAATTGCCATTAGAAAAACCTAATTAAAGTTAATTAATTAAATATAATTAATTAAAAAACGAAAATTGGGACACACAAAATAAATTAAATCGTAGAAAAGTAAAAAAAAAAATCTATTAGAATCAAAACTAATTCGTATTTTAAAAAAATATTAACAGCTAAGGTTTTATAAATCTAATCGAATAAAATCTATATAATTACAAATTTTATCAAAAAGCTTTTCCAGCACGGGTTACAATTTTTTATCAAAAATCAAATCGAATAAAATATAGAACAGTTCCGTTTAACGACTTAGGTTTTAAAAATTAATAAATAAAAAATAAAAGATATAGATATAGTATCTTATCTATTTAAAAAGTGATATTTTTATTTTAGCCACCGTTCTTTAGAAAAATAAAACTAAGATGAGATTTAAATATATTTAATGATTAAATTTGCTTATTACAGACAAGAAATGAAAGCTACCGAAAAAAACAATGAATGTTGTTTTCAAAGAGGTTTTCAAAAAAACTTCACTAACTATATTTAGTTGTTCTTTTTACATGTTAGTTATATCTTTTTACTTACTTCACAACTATAGCAATGATTACGTTTAATTGACAAAGGTTTAAACAATTTTATTCATTACATGCAAATGTTTTATTGACAGGTTTTCAATAAACATTTTTAAAATACAAAAATTTTAATATAAGCAAACCAAATTTTTAATCACAAACCTTTATAAAATAACATAATAACAAAAGAAATTATGAAAAAAATTCACCAAAATAAAAGGTTCAGCCAGCGGTTTTCGCGGGGTAGTACCTAGTACGGTAACATTTTCGTTACCAATGACATCAAAATCCTTTTGTTGCTATATTACAATCTTTAAAGTAGAATGGTAAAACAATATTTGTATGAATGTTATAGTTTTGGTTCTAGTTTCAGTGGAAGAGCCATCATGTTGGTCTAGGCCAGGGATCGATTTTCTTCAAACGTGGAATTGCTCAGCTTTAGCCATATGGATATGGGCTTGTTGCTTACGATCCATTTGCAAATTAGGGGATCTTACCTGTAGAATACCCTTTCCCTAAAGATTAGTCTCGAACTCTTTCAGGGTCTGAGGATTTACTTTAAGTTAACAAAAAAAATAAGAATATGTTGTAAAGACAAGAAAGTTCTAACGGTTATTTTATCAGTCACATCCAAAAACTTTTACGATCTATTTGCAAACTTAGGGGATCTTATCCGTAGAATATCCTTTCTCTAAAGATTAGTCTGAGGATTTACTAAGTTAACAAATATATATATATATATATATATATATATATATATTTGTTAACTTAGTAAATCCTCAGACTAATCTTTAGAGAAAGGATATTCTACGGATAAGATCCCCTAAGTTTGCAAATAGATCGTAAAAGTTTTTGGATGTGACTGATAAAATAACCGTTAGAACTTTCTTGTCTTTACAACATATTCTTATTTTTTTTGTTAACTTAAAGTAAATCCTCAGACCCTGAAAGAGTTCGAGACTAATCTTTAGGGAAAGGGTATTCTACAGGTAAGATCCCCTAATTTGCAAATGGATCGTAAGCAACAAGCCCATATCCATATGGCTAAAGCTGAGCAATTCCACGTTTGAAGAAAATCGATCCCTGGCCTAGACCAACATGATGGCTCTTCCACTGAAACTAGAACCAAAACTATAACATTCATACAAATATTGTTTTACCATTCTACTTTAAAGATTGTAATATAGCAACAAAAGGATTTTGATGTCATTGGTAACGAAAATGTTACCGTACTAGGTACTACCCCGCGAAAACCGCTGGCTGAACCTTTTATTTTGGTGAATTTTTTTCATAATTTCTTNGTGAAATCTCTGATTTGTCATTTTGGTCCTGACATCTATTTCTTTTAAATGCATTTGAAAATATATGTCGACTATATTCCTTAAATGTGGATTTCATTTTCGCTTCTTTTGTTTTCTCAGATAATTTGTGAAATATGTTTCGCTTCATCATATCGGAATACCAAATACTGCACTAGAGCTTTAAGATGGTGATGGTTTTAGCTGTTAAAAAAAAGGATGGACTTAGAAGTTGGTTTATAGACTAAAAATAAATCTTAAAAGAAACAGATTTTGCCACTGACCTTTTACACTCCATTTTAGCGATGATATAAATTGTTGAGATAAGTGTGATCATGGTATGGAATAACTGAACAACATTTTCAAACACTTTTGTTTAGGAGACAAAATTGACAAACAATATGATATTGAATACATTTACTTTACACAAGATGATAAGCCAAATAAGAAAATTTATTTGTGAAACAAACAACCACATGATAATAATAATGAAACAAAAAGAACAAAAAAAACCCAAAATTTTACCAAGCTCTTTGTGGTATTTTCTTTGATGTAATTAAAATTCTCAAACTTTGGGACATTCCTCAAATATTTCCTAACGCCTACATTCTGGCGTTAAAGAATGGTCACGCTTATAATCTTTGCAATAATTGTATACCATACTATGTGCTTGAACCCATCTCATGGCTTGGTATTGTTGACGGGATAGGCCGCCAGAACGGTATGGTGAAGCAGATATAGGACGGCACCGTGATGACGAGTAGGCAGTGCAACCGATCGCCTTGAAATTAGTGTATTTGGCAGTAAAAGGTTGATATTTGTAATCAGCTTTGTATTTACCATTCTCAGTTGCCCAAGTAGAAGCGTCCCATATGGAACCATAAAGCCACATTGGTCTTAAAGGAAATGTATACGCACTCTTCTTCGGGTATCTTCTTATGGGAATATCATCCACAAAAAATCTAAATTACAAAAGGAACAAAAAAAATCAATATTAATTTACTAAATAAGGAATATGCCAAGATTAAACTATGTATGTTTCATAGTAGTATCTAGGCATTATGAAAGTATGAGACTTTTAAATAAACAAAAATTAATAATAACAAATATAAATGCTTAAATTTGGTAGGTAGATTCTGTATGTCCCATTGATGTGGTGGCACCTCATACTCTCATAGGGTTGAAGGACACTCATACTTAGTTAAGAGAATTAAAAACTTTAGTAAAAGCTGGCACTTTGGTTAGGCCCAGACAAATAAAACACATGAGAAGATTATTAATTATTTATAAAACTACAAAGAAAGAAAAAAATTAAAGTATAATTGTCCACCGTCGTACGGTCAGTGTCTGTCTCTTTCTTGTTCGTGTATCTATTTACATCTTTCCTTGCCCGAATAATGCAACATAAGGGGGAAGAAGATCTTTTCCCAATTATAAAATAACATTTTAAGAAACGTATTTTTTTTGTTTGTTTGTTTGTTTACTATATATGGCTCTAGATACATCCACCTAGGTCCGTGACCAAAAAAATGAGTTTGTCGTAACTTCTCTCGTATGAACACGGATCTTATATAACTATACACTATAGTTATTAAAGGGTTATAAAGACTTTACCAAAAAAAGAAAAAAAAATCTAGAGGCATTTAAGGAGAAGAAGGCTTACATGATTTCTCTAGGGCTCCAAAGAATAGCATAATGGTGAAATTCTTTAGTGGGATCAAACCACAAGTGAAACTTCATCTCACGACCAATGATTTTGCCATCACCACTTCCTCTAATGTAAACATTCGTCTGAAGTGTGTAAGGCTTCCCAAATGTTGTCCCCAAAAATTCTATGTCCACCTCATCATGGAACCCTGGATGTGCCTCATTATTTGATAGCTGCAAAAATTAATTTAATTAATTTTAATTAAGATCACTAAATGTAATTAAAAAGTAAGTAATTAAGAGAGTCTCTAGCTAGGCTCACATAGAGAGATGTGATGACTCCGGCAGTGTAGCCAGGTTGGAGTTTGATGTTTGCTCCAAAGTAGCCTGATCTAAATGGCTTTACCGACTTGAACCCACTTCCTATAATAATAAACCCCAAATACATTGTTGATAATAAGAAATAAACTTCACATCACACTTGAACTACCTACATCAGAAAACGAGAATAGTTTTATTAGTACCTGAGGTTCGATCAAGCCAGATGGTGAGGGCATTTTGGTCCATTCTTTGATGTTGAGGACCCCAAAGATTCCTAAAACCTTTGTAGAAGTTCAGGGAGCTAACCTTGGAGCTTGGCCAATATCCAGGTGATGGTGGCCAGTAAGCATTCACTGAGGATCCCCAAAACACCAACAAGTGGAAGATAGAGAGAAGAGAGATCAAAGAGTTGCCCATTTTCATTTTCTTCTTCTTTTGTGTGGAGTGGAAAGAAGAAGAGTGGAGGAGTATATAAATGCAGAGAGAGATGATGATGTGGGGATGGATGGACATGAGCATGGCATATTATATTATAAGCCTTTATGATGGAAATTGCAAATGAAATGGGTCCTAACTATTTGGACCCACTCACGAAAATACATTATGAAAATGAGTGGTCCACTCACCTAAAGACTCTTAAAACGGTCTAAAAATATAAAAACATCACTAGCATTATTACGTTGCTCTTCTGAGAGATACACTTACTTACATGCTCTATAAATTTATGGAAAATCTTAGGTTAAGATCATATCCACACAAATTGACCGATACACGGACGGACAAATTGGTTTCAACACCGATTAACATGGCCTACTACAACCTTGCGTACGTAAGATACCCCTGCGCATCTCATCATCTTCAAAATCTACCACCAGCTTTATCTCTTCTTCTTTTTTTTTTTTCTTTTTTCTTTGCTATGATAGTAAGATATTACAAGATATGAAGAAGTGATGTTGTGGAAAGCTATTAAGGTAATGCTGCCAAAGAAGAAGAAAAGTTGATTGAACCGCAACTTTCGTATATATATAGAAAATGCCATG
>NC_025688.1:23786585-23798114 GCF_000633955.1 Camelina sativa
TTGCGTTTGCTAAATGCTTTTTAGTTTTCCTGGTTGGTCGATAACATAATTGCTTCATGCTTGTGACTAAATTCTCAATCCATGATATATATGTTCCTCATATGATCTGATCTAATATAGTATCATGGATAAATACATTTCGGTTGAACCGTATCGACACTAATTTGTTACCAGTAAAAATATATATACGCAACAGACATACTTTTTCATAAAATGTTACGACATTTTATCATTCAGATATCAAAACAATTACTCCAAATTTGATGACATTATACACACCGCCACCGTTCACATATCTTTTGTTACATTTGTCCTACACCATTTATTATTCGAGTTTTACTTGTTTTTCACTTGTTTCACACAAGCTGTCTTGCTCCATACCCCCCATTATAAAAAGGATCTGAATGATTAGTTTCCAATAGTGCACGTACGCTTGATCATAACAAATCTATATGTACATTAAATATATATTGCTATAGTGATTAATTAATCAAAAGAATTACTATTAAAGGTGTGACCCAAAATTTCGAACGAGGGTAAACTTACCCAAAAGAGTGATTTAGGGATTCAAGACAATTGGATTAAATCCGTGATTAGTTTTCAAATCTGATAATCATAACAGGAATCCTATACCTCAGCTTTGTCGACATAAACGTAGGGCCTTTCTCCATTATATTTTCTCTTGGTTGCAGGAGATATCAAACCTTAAACTTTGCCTTAGCCAGATGTCAAATATTGAATCCCTAATTATATATATATATATATATTTTTGGGCAAACCCCTAATTATATATGTGTATTATAGAGAGTGAAATATGAATAAATTTTAGATTCTAAAGTTTTTGTGAAAGAGGATAATGGGTTCGATTAGTAATTTTGTTTGAAGACAAAATGGTTAATAATTCTTTTAGTGGTTGTGAAAAAGATAGTTAAAGAGAAGAAATCAATTTTGACAAAAGAAAAAATAAGACATCATTTTGACAAAAAAAATAAAAAAAAAAAAGAGAAGACATCAAACTACAGACTAAGACAATAATTATTGGTAGTCTCTTATAAGGGGTTGTTAAATTTTTTATGAATTAATTATATATTGTTTTGAATATAAGAACTCATGATCTCTTAGATAAAATTTGCTTTTCCATTGGTAGGTTCTAATTTTGGGTCTCTTATTTTTTAAAATATATTTTTTTTTAAATTTAAAAATTTTAAATAGAATAGAAGTGGTATAAATGTGTAAACATTTAAGATTTTTTAAAATTAGAAAATATTGCATTTTAATTAATTTTCAAACATACAAAACATAATAAAAACATTAATACATATTACAATAGAAGTGCAATTCTTAAATGGAAAAAAATGATTAATTTTAATAATGATTTGCTCCAAATTTTGCCCAAATATTCTCAACCAAATATTCAAAATAAATGATAGAAACTGACCTTTTTTTTATAGTGACTCCATTTGTGCGAATTCAGTTTCATCAAACAGATTGTACCCATCTCGTTCGTCTTCTACTATCATATTGTGCAGTATGATACACGCTCTCATGATTTTCCCAATTTTTACCTTATCCTAAATAAGAGCCGGGTTTTTAACTATGACAAATCGAGCATGCAAAACTCCAAAAGCACGCTCTACATCTTTACGCACAGCTTCCTGTTATCTCGCAAATAAAGAGGCTTCTGGAGTTTGTGGCAGTGGAATAGATTGGATAAAAGTATACCATTTTGGATAAATATCATCCGTCAGATAGTAAGCCAATTTATACTCATGTCCATTGACACTGTATTTAACTTTAGGAGCTCGACCATGCAAAATATCATCAAAGATTGGAGATCGGTCAAGAATATTGATATCGTTTAATGTACCTGGTAGTCCAAAGAAAGCATGTCAGATCCAGAGATCATACGAAGCCACCGCCTCTAAAACGATTGTGGGCTTTCCAGATTCGCGGGTGTATTGACATTTCCATGCGGTGGAACAATTTTTCCACTCCCAATGCATACAATCGATGCTTCCTATCATGCCGGGAAATCCGCGTAACTCGCCTTCGTCGAGTAGTCTTTGAAGATCTGCTGGTGTGGGTCTTCTCAAGTACTCATCTCCAAATAGATTTACGACTGAATCTGTAAAATTGTCCAAGCATGATAGCGCCACAGTTTCAGAAAGTCGGAGGTATTCGTCAAACGCATCAGCTGCAGAACCATATGTCATCATACGAATTGCTGCTGTACACTTTTGCAATGTAGACAAACCCAACCTTCCGGTAGCATCTCTTCTTTGTTGAAAATAGGGAACTTCAGATGCGAGCTTATCCACAATACGAATGAATAATGGCTTGTTCATTCTAAAACGGCGACGGAAAATGTTGGGAGGATAAGTAGCATCCTCACTGAAATAATCATTCCACAAGTGGTCATGACCGACTTCTCGATTTCTTTCAACGTGAATTCGTTTTTTTTCTTGGTTTAGGTGGTGGTTGACTTTGGATTGGTGGAGTAAGAAGATTTTGTCATACATGATTGGTGATTTGATCGCATGTTTGATTAAAACATTCATCAAGTATGTCATCAACATCATCATTATGGGAAGAAGATGCCATATTTAGAGAGTTTGGAAATATAGAAAAGGAGTTTTGGTGTTTACAATTTAGCAAAGGAGTTGTGTATTTGATCGGTTTGGTGTGTAGATTTTGTGTGCTAGCTTTGGACATTATATAGAAGAAATTGTGGTGTAGAAAACTTAAAATTTGTGTGGTAAAAGTATTCTCTCAATATGTGGTTTGAAATGATAAATGAACATGTGTGGTAGAAGTACAAAAAACAAGAGAAAGTGTGTGGTAAAAGTACAAAAATACAATAGTGTATGTTTTGGTGTCACATGACCGACTTCACATGACCGACTTCAAGTTGGTTTCACATGACCGACTTCTTGCTTCTTCCTTGTTTTGGTGTCACAGGTGTTTCTTGTTCCACCTGCATTACAATGACAACATCCCAATTAATCATGCATCCCAATTCTCATAGCATAACAAACACCATACGATTGACAAAGCATCCAAAAACGAAACATAAACACAAACAAACTGAAGAAATAGTTCACACCATTCGATTACTAACAACATAGTTATCAAGAGTCGATTACAAAAAACACAAGGAGCTTGTCCTAATACATAAAACAATACAAAAGAAACATAGTTAATAAAACACTTGGAGCTTGTCCTAATATAGAAAACAGTACAAAAGAAACATAATTAATAAAACACTTCATTCTCTAACATTCAACCTGATGAGATCATGTCAGCAATTAGCTTATCTTTAAGAGCTTTTTCGGATTCAGTTAGTGAATCCTTTTTAGCAAGCAGATTATCAAGCATCACATGCTTCATATGCTCCTTCTTCATAGCAAACTCCTTCTCTTTCAGTTCGAAGTCCTTCTGCTTCATCTCATACATCTTCGACATACGATCCAGCTGAAACTCCAAGTAAGCTTTTCCATCTTCCTCCACTTCAATCGGTTGGGTGTTAGAGGTTTTTTTGAACTTTCCCTTTGCAGCCTTAACACCTTGAGGACGGGGCTGTGATCCATCAATATCATTAACCGGATGTGCATCCTATTCAGGCCCATCAACAGACACCCTTCCCCTCTTCACTCCATTGCCTTTAGTAGATATGGATGCACACCACTTTTGATCGTACCTTAAGTCTCTCCAAGCATGCTCCAAGGTAAACCGATGTCAATGATCATCAAAGTATATTTGGTGTGCCAACTTCACCACGTCATCTTCATTCTGTCCACTACTCTTCTCTCTTGTCGCAGCCTCATAATAACCAACGAACTTGCACACCAAGTCATTTATCCTCCCCCACCTCTGCTTACAATGACTCGCCTCACTCTTTGGCCGACCTGCAGCATTTGGTCACTTTGCAAGGTAATCCGCAATCCTTCCCCAAAAGGCACCAAGTCTTTGTTGATTCGAAGTCACCGGATCCTTGCTCGTGTTGAGCCAAGCAGAGACAAATATGATATCATCAGTTGGTATCCATGCATGCCTTGTTTTGCGGTTTTCTTGCGGTGATGCAGGTTCAGATGGAGCTTCAGAACATGGACTTAGAGAAGGACTGCCTTGGAGGTTTTGTGTTTCAAGTTGGCTTTGTAACAGATTCAAATAGCTAGAGGTGGGATGATATGGATTCATGTAGTCGTCGGAATCCATATCGTATTGTGTTTGTTGGTTGAAAGAGTTTTGGTGTTTTGGTGTTTTGGTTAAGGTTTATAAGGGTGAAATTGTTTTGGTGTTTTTTACTATGAAGAGGAAGACTATGAATTTATAAGGTTTATGTTTTTTTACTTTACAACTAATTAAGTCTTTACGTAAACTACAACAACCACACATTAAAAATCTTCACAACCAACTAACACAATACTTCAACCAATAACATCAATGACTGAGTAGACTAATACCTACACTAACAAGTAGTAAACACATTTATCACAACCAACAAACAAAAGCTTTAACATAAATGACTCACTCTCATACTTTAACTAACATCAAATAAATGAAGAAAGAAGAGGATGATAATTACCTTCCTTCATGGCCGACGACACACACTCTATACTCATCAATCCATCGACATCCTTTTTGCCCATTTAACCTCAAAACAAAAGAGAGACATATATCAAAAAACCGCAAATTAAAATGAATATCAAACAAGGACAATATACTAAAGGAACAACACTAAATTATCAGGCAAACAGAAGGAATGAAGCATACTACAACCAAAATCGAACAAGAACATTATACTTTGTTTTATGACAATAATGTCTAAACAACACAAAAGATCACTTATCAATCGGTAAACAAACACAAACACACCAAAAACTATACACAAACAGACCAAACACATGGTTCTCAAGAACCCTAATCCCTTTAAAGCCACCCTTATCAATCGGTAAACAAACGGACCAAATCGGAACACAAACACAAACGGACCAACTCGGAACACAAACACATGCACACCAAGAACCCTAATCCCTTTAAAGCATCAATTATCAATCGGAACACAAACACACCAAAAATCCAATAACTCGAACAAACATCAAAAACCCTAATATCAAGCATCCAAAATCAAATCAACCTAACAGTTTACCTAATCATACTATTGTAGTCAAAAACTTATCCTCTCAATCGAATTGATCCAATCTCTTCCGATTGAATCACCTTCTCCTTCAAATCCCCTCCGATACAATCTCAACGACGATTGAAATCGCCATCGCTACAGTCGCCTCCGATAAGATCACCGTCGATAATAATCGCCTACGACCCAACACTCCATCGATTTTATTACCTCCGATTAAAGCATCTCTTTCTGACATCAAATCGAGTCTTTGATCACGAGAGAAAGAGAGTAAGAGAGAAAGAGAGAAAGATGCGTGAAAAAAAAAAATTACCTTTTGTTTTTATCTGTTAGCCAACGAGAAATGGACACGTAGCGTCTCTTACATACGATTTCAATGTATTATATTAGAGAGTCTCTTCTATTTTTCCTTTTCTTTTCATTTATTTTTTCCCTAAATAAATCTAAAAACCCCTCTAACATCTGTGATAATCTTGCTCTAATAGATCAAAAGTCATTATAACACAAAAAAAATGTTCTATTCGGAAAAGAAAAATGCATATAGTTTGTCAAAAAAAAAATGCATATAGTTATTTACCTTAACCAACAATAATAAGCATTGATTGACAAATGATCACATAATTATAATACGTTAATATTCATTTTTTTTGGGAGATTGTATTTATGTATTTACGTATAAATTATGGAAGTACTTCCGAACCTCTTTTGTCCCAAGGTCCTACCTAAAATAAAGAACTTGGTAAAAATATTAAATTTTATAATCTTATAAACAAATTAGAATTGAGAAGATGTCCCCGAAAGGACAATGCTGAAATTCAATAATATTCCAAATTAAATGCATAAAAATTATTTATAAATAAATAAAATTATATAAGCTTTCACTATTTGTGTCGGTAACGGTGTTACGGTGATACGAGTCTTGATTATCGACGGTTGCCGGACCCATCTGACCGACAAAATTAATTCATTAATTCATTTGCCAAAAACCAACTTCATTATTCTTTGGTTTAATAATTTCGTATGCAGAAAATTTTACAATAATGAAGTTGGATTAAGATCATGCATTTATCTCATTACTTCTTCTTTTTTTTCGGTGGAGAAGTCATTTGTTTTGATGCATTTTGTGATTAGCAACAATGATCTCGTTTTCATCGGTAAATAACGAAAGATGCGTTTGTGTTTTACCGTTTAAAAAAAAGGCATTATGTTTCAATTATTTATAGATGTATGGAACGGTGCTTAAGATCGTCGTTTAAAACGAGCGATTTGACGAACGAGTTATATAAAATATATGAAAAGTAAGAATGTTTTGATCAGCTCCTAGTTTTCAAACAAATTGATTTTTCACTATTCTACTAATACCAAATTACACTCAACCATTTAAGTTCTCGAGCATATTAGCAAAGGTTTACCAACGTATCGAATGTTTTTATTGGATTCGGAAACGCAAAGTTTCCTAGTATATATTACATTTTGTTTTGTGCACCCAAATTATATGTTGTTTATCAAAAAAAGTGATCGTATATTTAGGGGAAAAAATTTACGAGAGTATCAGCCAAAATATTAGCTAAACTATAAAACAATATTAATTACATTCTATTTATTATATTTTCCGCGAAATAACTGATATAATAAACATATAAAATTATAATATTTGGAAATGATTTGCGGCTATTAAAAACATCTTTATTGATCGTTACTATTAAAGGTACTCTTAACTAAAAATTAAAAAATAATAATAAAACAAATCAAAAAGTGAGAAACGTTTCTTTAGCGAGCATCGGAAAAATCGTTCCTCTATAGTATAACAGTTTATGATTGGTCAATTTTTTTTATATTAATTTATTATTTAAATATATAATAATAATTTTTTTAAAAAATAAAATATATTATTTTGAACAAAGCTTGTCGTTGCTACCGTTAATGATGGTCTAAGTGATAACTTGCCTACATACTAAATCTGCTAAAAGAACATTCGAATAGATAGTGTTTTGCTGAAATTACGTATACGAGTTGTGTAGTTAGTATCTAATGAACAAATTTACCCTCAAATATGAATGCTATTGTTCTACTTCCATTATACAATATAGTGAAGAAATATATTTATTAAAAAAAAAAAATAGTAGAGGAAGAAGAATAGCATTCAAACCAATAAAATTTACCCTCACAAGGTGAAATTTCAACGACATAACGAAAAGAGGAATACTTCATTCAACCATTTCTGTTTCCCTTCGTCAAGTCAACCTTTTGCACCTTTGACAAAACTGATATGAACTGATTGATATAACTGCTTTTAATGTTCTTGTTTAGTGAGTTTGAATTCCCATTGTATTAAGATGCGATAATGCGACTAAGACATTATTGGACCGAGTTCTAAGACTGTTTAAGGTTATTTTCGATTCATACAAAATTAACCGGATAATGATAAAGTACTCTCCTAACACTCAGTCTAACAATATTCTTATTCTTCTTTTCTTAGAATTAACAACGTAGAGAGCTTGAATGTGTGTGAGTTTAACATGTGCTAGAGAAAAACCCTTGTAATCGCTAAAAAATGGAGTGTAGATGACCAAAAAATTCGGATTTAGATTGAAGATCGTACTTATTTTTATTTTTTTTAAATAGTTGGTTAGATATATAACCTAGATATTATGTTATCATAAGTTTGCTTCACTTAGGGAATATTTAAGAGTCCATTAGTCAACTAAACACTTTTTGAAAAAAGATATTTGAGAAATATACATTTTTAAAACAAAATTTGGAGAATAGATACTTTTTATGTCTTGTGAGATAAAGAGCTTGTGAGATAGAGTATAAGACAAAAATTAAATAAAAAGATCAATATATTCACATACTTTAAAAAAGGGTTTTATGGGTGGGTCCACAACTTTTTTAATTAATTAATACCAGTCCACTAAAATTATGATTTGTGTATATTTGGCCTATCTGGATTTGTTTTATCATCTAGGTAGTATACCATATGTGTATGGTGTACCATATGCGTATGGTGTACCATATGCGTATGGTGTACCATATGCGTATGGTGTACCATATGCGTATGGTGTACCATATGCGTATGGTGTACCATATGCGTATGGTGTATACCATATGCGTATGGTGTACCATTTAGGTCTAGTGTACTATCTGCGTATGGTGTACTATCTGGGTCTAGTGTACTATTTGGGTCTAGTGCACTATCTACATTTGGTGTACCATTTGGGTCTGGTATACCGTTTGGATGGTGTACCATCTGCGTCTGGTGTACCATCTGAGTTTGGTGTACCATTTGGGTCTAGTGTACCATTTGTGTTTGGTGTACCATCTGTGTTTGGTGTACCATCTGGGTCTGGTGTACGGTTTGGGTGGTGTACCATCAACGTCCGGTGTACCATATGAGCTTTGTGTACCATCTGGGTCTAGTATACCATTTGCGTCAGTGTACCATCTGAATCTAATATACTATTTGTTTCTGGTGTACCATCTGGGTTGGGTATACCATTTATATCAAGTGTACCATCAAGGTTTGGTATACCATATGGGGTGTTGTATCGTGATTTTGATTGGTGGTGTACAGGCTAGTAACTCTACTATCTCATAATCTATCTAAAAAAATTGGTTTTAAAATGGAACATATCATCTCTAAAGTTTCAAATATAACATCATGATTTAAAATTAAACCTTAAACTATAAATTTTAAACCTACTCTTCTCGACACTACACCTTAAATGTAAAGTAGAGAGCCAAACCTAAAAAAAATATTGTTTCCAAATTTAACATAATCTTTAAATTTTCAAAAATAGCATCATGATTTAAAATTAAACTTTAAATTATAAATTTCAAATCATACCTCTCTCTCAAAATAATACTTTAAATGTAAAATAGAAAATTCAAAATTTAAATATATATATATACCTAAAGTTTCAAAATATCATTATGATTTAAAATTAAATTTTCAAAATTAAACTCTAAACTATAAAATCTAAACTCTACCCCTTTCTCAAAACTATAGCTTAAATATAAAACAAATAACTCATAAACAATTATAAATATACATTTGTTATTGGATATATATATATATATAAAGTTTCAAAATATCATGATTTAAAATTAAACTTTCAAAATTAAACTCTAAACTATAAAATCTAAACTCTACCCCTTTCTCAAAACTATAGCTTAAATATAAAATAAATAACTCATAAACAATTATAAATATACATTTGTTATTGAATATATTTTAGGCCCAATTACTATTTTATTTTTTTTGCATACACAAATCAACAAAAAAGAATAAAATAGTCTATTACTAAATGTCACTCTAATAGAGATATGTATTAGAGAAGAGAGAGAAAAGTGTCTATTTTACCAATATCTTTTTAAAAGTATCTTATTATTTTGTGAAAAGGTGCCTAGTCTCCTAATTAAGTCAATATTTAACTGAGTGAAAAAAGAAAGAGAGAGAATAATGAACCAAGTAATCATCAACTAACTATATTGATTAGGCCGTAACAACAACATTCGCATCAATTATGATATAGGTAAGAGCTATTTGTAGATAATTTAATTGGAAGCAATATAAAATGTGGAAATAAGCTTACGTGGACGTGTGCTTCTATAATATATATGTATGGAATTATTAAATATGGAGTGTATTATACGTGGGACTCTAAAACGGAAGTGTCATGATCTACACACTTGGATGCTTATATGATAAGATGTAGTCATGTAGAAGAACCATGTCAATATGTACATAATTGAAGAACGTTATGTCATGTTAGTGCTGATAATAATTTATGAGTCTTTTGGATGCTTGCACAACAATACATGCCACACGACAAAATCAATGAGTTGAGTGATCGATGGCTTTCGAATCACAAATCCATTTCTTTCTTTCCTTTTTCTAGATTTCAATCTATTTTTCTTTCTGCATAATTGTTCTTTGTTTGTGACGTTTGGAAACCAAAATCGAGATATCTGAAATCTAAACTCGAAGCTACACGTAATGATTGAGAATTCTTTATTATTTGCATATTATTTACGGACCATAAAAGGCTATGACTTATCTTCAAAGATAGAGTTCATCCACATTCTGATGTTTCTCTTTTATATTTTGCTGTCAATATGGCGTTCTCTTTACAAAATCTGTTTTTGTAACAAATAATCTATTTTTACATTTTTTTTAACTCAAAAATTGGTGTAGTTAGCACCATTTTTTTTTTCATGATCGATGACTTATATTTTAATTTTCTTTTATAATTAAAAGGAAATTTCTGTTTATAGCGGGAGGTTTGCAATGTTAAAACAATGCGACGTAAGAACAAATATAGTAGAAACTAATCACATGAAAATGTGTTTAACCAAAATGAAACGAATAAGCCCTTTAGGCTTTAACAAACAAAAAACTTACACACATGAAAGAGGACATAACAACTAGCCCAAAGAATACTTACTATAAAGGAATAAACGCCAGTGGCACTGGCACCCAGCAAGGAAGAATCGAAGAACGTTAAAGACGAGACTACGAAAGCTATCAAATCCCATGGTGCAATGGCGGCTCTAGCCTGCAGGTATAAAATTTCTATGTTCACTACAGTTTTCCTATATTAAAAAAAAATAATAGGAATGTATATTTTTGCCGACAAATTGTGAACCCAAAAGTTAGATGAAACTAAGTTGAATGGCGGGTGAGTAAAGTTGACTCGGAAGAAGATCAGCTTCGTTAAATATTAGAAAAATCTAACCCACCAAAATAATTGAGGGACAATTTGTTGAATAATTTAAGATGAGTAAAAAAATAACGAGGTAACATGTTAAATGGCATTCACCAATTAACATATTGTTTATGAGGTGGACAAAAAGATCACGTAAAACATATTTTATGAAGTATTAACATATTTGTTTTTTCCTTTGTCAGTATTGACATCTTTCTAATCTAGACTGCCTCTTTGTGTAATATTTTTGCTCTCTTTTTTTCTTCAACCTTCATTTCTCCTTTTATATTTGTTTTATTTTAACGATATTAATTCGGAAAGACATCCTATTTACCCCTCAAAATTACCATATCGTACCGATTATCCCTGAAACTTTGACCTCCTACTAGAACCCCTTCCAGCTTATATCCTCCTTCTAATTCCCCCCGAATTAATACTTTTATGTCTATTTCCCCATCCGGCTGGATTTACACGGTTTTGTTAATAAACCCGATAGAAACCCATGTTAAACCGGTATGAAAGCAATTTATAATCCGGTAACATTTAGAACTCGACCCGACTACTTCTTCTTCTATTTTAAAACGATAACCCCAAATTCTTACTAAGAACCCTAAAAATCGAAATTGAAGAAAATCCAAATCTGTCTCTTTCTCTCAAAATCATGAGTAATATTTCTGGATCTTC
>NC_025688.1:23800110-23803009 GCF_000633955.1 Camelina sativa
GAGCTTGAGAAGAAGATGGAAATGGAGCTTGAGAAAGTGATATTTGAGAGGATTGAAGATGTAAAAGCTGAATTTAAATCCATGATGAATAAGATGATAATTGTTTCAATATTAGGTTGTATGATCATCTTTGGTCTAGTTAAGCTAATATGATGAAATTGTATGTTGTTTTCTATGTTGGTTTTGTATGAGACAAAATGTTTTTAAGAGATGATGTTATCTTGTTTGAAAGTACATTCATGTTCAAAAGAGTGCATCCGACCATAGTTAATAATAAGGTTCAAAAGAGAGACATGCCATACAAAGACTAAACAACATATGTTCTGAAACAGGTCATAAAACCAAAAAAAAAACAGTCCTACTTATGCTAATCCTCCATCCCACATTACTTCTCTTGAGTGAGACAACCTTGAGAAGATTCCACTTGAGTTCCACCCTACAAATTTAATCAAATATTAGAATTAATTTAATAAAACAAAGAACCATTGTTGTATCACAAATGAATCAATTTAGAAAGAAAACTAACATGTGTTGTATTCTTCTTATTCTTCTTCTTCTGGTGGTACCTACAGTTATGATCAGCTGCACCACAAATCCCACAATGCATGATTCTTTTCTTTTGCTTTGGTTGCTTCTTGGTAGGTGACTCATTAACACCTTTCTTCCTCTTCTTGTCGATCTTCTCATCGTCCGGCTTTGGAGGTGGATACACATTTTCACCCCCAGTGGAAGGCCAAAAGCGTGGACCTCTTTGTGGAACAAGCCCGTCTGTGTAGTTCTGTCTCCACTTAGCAGTTCTGAACCATTCACACACATAGTCTTCAGCTACCAATGTCTTCTTGATCATCAGTCCGTAAGCATGTTCGCATGGGATTCCACAAATCTGAAACTTCATGCAGGTACAAGTTCTGGCATTTAAACAAACTCGGTGTTTATCGTATCCCAAGTAAACTTCATACGCTCCATTTGTGCTGGGAGATACAAAGCATGTAGAAGCTGCCTTATGCTCATCAGCAAGGAAACGGGTCACATAAGGAGTGCATAATCCTGCCACATCCGACCATATAGAGTACATATAAATGAATTAGAATAAAACATATAAATGAATAAGAATAAGAGTGTAGTCTTACTAACCTTCATGTGAATAAGAAATAGCAGACCGTTTAGCAATTCGAACCATGGCAAGCCTTCTAACAGTCTCCAACATAGCCACAAATGGTTTCTCTCTCGCCTTGTTGATTGTATTGTTGAAAGACTCCACTGAGTTGTTTTCAACATCCTCACAATAGCTGCCAATCTTGTGGAATGCCCTACACCATGTCTTTGGTTTAGTCTTCATGACATCTTCATAGACCTTGCTATCATATGCGTGAATCCTCTCCAATCTCTCTTCGTAATCTCTAGTGTTGTAGCTCCAAGCTAGATCCCAAAGCAGTTTCTTCAATTGCTTCTTGTCTGGATGAGTCTTCTTTAGGTTACCATAAATGTGCCTAACACATTTACGATGCTCAATCTTTGGTAATTCTAACTCAACAGCCTTAATCAATCCCTGAAACAAAGTTAAATTCATTAGAAACTGATCCAAATCACACAAAGCATAAAACATAACAAAAAAAAAAAACCTTTTGGCGATCAGAAACCATAATGTAACCATCTCCATCACCTAACTCCAAGTCTATCTTCAGCCTATTCACAAACCAGCTCCAATTATCTGTGTTCTCAACCTGAACAACACTCCATGCTATTGGATAGATAGCATTGTCTGCATCTCTTCCTAAAGCCACCAACAACTGACCCTTAATCTTTTCCTTCAAGAAGCAACCATCAACCCCAATTAGTGGCCTGCAGGTTTTTTTCCATGTTTTCCTAAGAACATCAAAGCAGACATAGAATCGCTTAAACACATCATGACCAGCGTCATTCTTCACCGTATCAATCTCTACCACAGACCCTTGATTTGCTTCCAATATCTCAGCTCCATAGTCTCGAAGACGTTCAAATTGAGTGTCATATTCACTCGCTATCCATGCCAATGCCTTTCTCCTAGCAGCTTGACATTGACCTCTCGTAGCTGATATCTTCCACTTCTCCATTATGGTCTGTTCCATCTTTAAAGGCATGTAATAATCTGGTTCTTCTCTAATCTTATCAAGAAATAACCTAGCTATGACTGGGACCTTAAACATCTCACAATCTCCATTAGGCCCACAAACATGGGTGTTCGTGTACTTCGTAATCCTCCACATCGACTCATTATGAAGAGACGCAGCATAAACTTTCCATTGACATTTTCCCTTAGCACCAACACACCTAAACCCGATTCTATCTCTATCGTACCTGTATTGCTTCAGATTACAACCTGTTGCCAGTGCATAGTCAGTCACACACTCCTTAAACGCGATTCCATTGTAGAATCTCTGCCCTTTATACATTATACCATCGCCACGAACGATCGGTGTCCCCCCACGCGCGGCACCACCACGACCATTACCCTCAGACTCGTCGTCACTCTCTGGATACACGTTATGACGAATCGATTCCTCCGTTTCTGTAAAATCTGTCGCAAGCTTATCGATGTGAAATTCATCTCGATCCTCGCCTTCCTCGTCGAACTCCACTCCAATAGGTGGATTAACAACGGGGACTAACGCCATCCCAAGAGCCAAGAGCAAGAGATAACAAAACGATTCGAAGAAAGAAGAATCAATTTAGGGATCTAGGGTTTGTCGATGGAAAGGGAAAAAACGATTTGGGGATTTTTGGGTTTTTTTATTTTTAGGTTTGTTTATGTTAAGTGATCTAATCCGGTTGTCAATTGGTTAAAAATGGTTTAATTTGGTTATTTTGGTTAATAAGAATTGTCTGTCGGTTAACTAAAACAGTAAACCGTGTTAATCGA
>NC_025688.1:23803706-23879083 GCF_000633955.1 Camelina sativa
TGCTTGCGAAAACAAATGTGAATGCTTCTTTATTCAAGTCTTTTGCAATAATAATGGTATAGTGATAAGTTCCCAGTAGTTGGGGAGTGTCTCAACTCAGTTCTTGCAACTGCCAGCTTTTTGTTACCTTTTAAGCCTTTGGCTTGAGCGGCTTAACCACCTCCCAAGTGAAGTCAGGGTCGTCACGTCCAAAATGGCCATAGGCAGCGGTTTTCTGGAACCGGAAGTTACCTCCCCTCTTCAAGTCGAGGTTAATGGCCATCATTCCTGGCCTGAAGTCGAACGCTTCCTTGATCAACACAAGGATATCCTTGTCTGGGATGGTCCCGGTCTTGTAGGTGTCAACAAACACAGAGAGTGGTTCAGGGACACCAATGGCGTATGATACCTGCACGATACAACGGCGTGCGAGTCCAGCTGCTACCACACTCTTTGCAGCCTGCCTCACGATATATGCACCACTTCTGTCAACCTTGGTTGGGTCCTTTCCTGAGAAGGCACCTCCACCATGAGCACCCCAACCACCATAAGTATCAATGATAATCTTCCTCCCTGTGAGTCCAGCATCACCGTGAGGCCCACCAATGACAAAACGACCAGATGGGTTCAAGTGAAAGATGGTGTTATCGTCAAGGTACTTAGCAGGGATAACCGGCTTGATGACATGCTCCTTCAAGTCAGCAGCAATCTCGTCGTTGGTGACAGTTTCGTCATGCTGGGTTGAGATGAGAACAGTGTGGACTCTAATCGGAATCATAGCTCCACCATCGTTCTTGTACTCAACTGTGACTTGAGTCTTACCATCAGGCCTCAACCAAGGACAAGTCTTGTTCTTCCTCACTTCAGTGAGCTTAGCACCAAGCTTGGTAGCTAGGACATGAGTCAAAGGCATAAGCTCAGGTGTCTCATCAGTAGCATACCCAAACATATGTCCCTGGTCACCAGCTCCAATATCTTCAGGCTTCTTGGTCAAATGACCATGAACTCCCTGAGCAATGTCAGGACTCTGTTGCTCAATGTTAACCAAGACATTACATTTGTCAGCATCAAGACCAACATCAGCAGAGATGAAACCAATTTCCCTACAAGTGGATCTAACAATCTTCTCGTAGTCTACTTTGGCAGATGTTGTGATCTCACCAAACACCATCACCATATTGGTCTTGGTACATGTCTCACACGCCACTTTGCTCTCAGGGTCTTGCTCTAAGCAAGCATCGAGGATAGCATCAGAAACCTGGTCACAGAGCTTGTCTGGGTGTCCCTCATTGACGGATTCAGATGTGAATAGGAACGTTTCCATTTCTACACATACACACAACTCATCATCAATACCAAGTTGGTATTACCAACCAAAAAAAAAAAATTGTATAGCTCCACCGACACAATTAAATCCACCAAATTCAGATCAGATTTGAACAATTAAGCTAAAAAAAAACCAAATCAAACAGCTTCGAGTCGTCAGATCTAACACTACAAACCATGGATTTCCAAATCGAGACCTAGAAATCAAAACTTACAGATCTAACGAAGGAAAGAGGAAGGAACCAAACCTGATTAAAAACGAAGTAGGTAGAGAGGGAGAGAGACTTCTCTGGGATACAAGATCTGGAGAAAAATGAAAGCGAGAGAGAAGAAGAGAGAAGAGATTTTATATTGAGAGAACGAGTGAGAAAAACTCGGCGGGTGACTCGGGGGAGTTCGACTCGTTCTTCTGTGTTTGGTTTGCCCGCTCTTCTCTCACTTCTCTTCGGTTTATATTGTTGGAGATGCTCTGATCACGTGTTTTCTGGTGTACTGTGTTCTGATGTTTTAAAACCGTTGATCTCGAATGTAAGGGAGGAATGAACGGTGAGATGTTAGGTAACTTATGTAATCTCACCAACCCCGTTGTCGTAGGTGTGGGTGTGGTTGGTGAGATAAGAGTATCCGACCCGGACATCGACATCGGTAAACGTAACCCGAACCGGATCCTTCGGGTTAACACACATGGAACATGCTTGCCAAATCATGGAGTGGTTTAGATATTTTTGTTAATTTGTTCTTTTTATATTTTTTATACTTTTCATATTTAGGTGTTGGTTGGTGAATGGTATTTGCTTATTAACTTTTGTTTTAAAAAATAGTTATACGATGATTTGATCGTTAATTTTTTGTAGATCTTGTTTTACTTTTTAAATTTGTAAAAGTGAATTTCCCAAAAGATAAAAATCTAAAAGCTAACAAAAATCATCATTATTTTTAATAAATTGCAAGTTTATAACAAAAAAAAGTGTTAATATATAAACAAGACACATAAAAATTCTCAGTAATTTGCCTATATATCTTTTTTTATTAAAATTACAACACTTTTATACGAATACAAAAGTAAAGAAAAATGATTGTGTTGTTGTGGTTGCAGCTATAGAGTAGAAAACATATGAGAAGAGGTCAGTAAAAGAACAGTCAGTAACTGAGACCGAGCTGAAGGCCGAAAGCAGCATGGACGAGGAAAAGCGTCATTATCCCACTCCCAAGGATCCCGTGTACGTTCCTCAGTTCAGGTTTGTCCTGCACATTTTTGAAACAACTAGTTTCTTGATCTTGGAAACTACATCAATGACTAAGGTTTTCACATTGCAAAATCCGGCATTGTACTTTAATTACCTTGAACAAAGATGGTAAGATTGTTTGAATAGTCAAGAGACCAAGACCAATGAATCCTGTAACAGCGTGCGGGCTACATTACACAAATCCGCAACCATATCAGTGTCGCGCATATTTGAAATCTCATTACTAAGTTAAAAAGAGGTCTTCTTGTTTACCATGAAAACAGTGTTTTGTTTGTTCAAGTTTGGAATCAGTAAATAAGAGTTTACTATGTAAAAAAAAAAGAACACACCTTTCGAAGATGGGTTTATCGGAGGTAAGAAGGGATGTGATACCACCAGTTGCTCCAAGAGCGAAAAAGAAAAACATTCCTGCTAAAAGCTTTGGGTGCAGGTCTTTTGCCTTTGCCTTCTCTTCCTGACATTTTCAAGGACAAACAACGCTCTTTAAACAACAATGGTTCTTGTAATATTATAACCAGATTATTTGGTTAAAAATAGTCTTACAATGTCATCTGAATAACGAATCCGGAAGCCTAAGTATGTTCCATAGCCACCCATAGCAAAAAGAACAACTGCCTGATAGAAAACAAGTAACATATCCAAACCCATCAAACACACAAGACAAATTTCTAAAGAAACTGGTTTTTGGCACACATGTTGTTGTGGAATCTTGCACACATATGAGGGATAAGATTAAAAGAAGCATGAATTGGTTATGAAGCAGTATAGTAATATATATTACCATGTTCCCTGGATGTCCCCAGTGAACAAGCCAGTCAGGTAGATTCAAGGATTGTACAATCTCCACAAAAGGTCCAATAACAGATCTTACAGTTGCAGCTGCCACAAAGACAGATAAAGCTCAGCACAACATTCTTGGACACAGAGCCAAATTTGATTCATACAACTAATGAACACACAAATTGCATTACTTACTTCTCACTAATTGTTACTTAAAGCTCCTAAATTAACATCGTATACATTGAGCGATTACGTTATTCAGATTTAAAGTTTAATATTATACCTCCAGGGAGAGAAGCAACGAGGAGGAGAGGCAAAGGAGAGACTGATAACACTAATGTCTCTTTAATCTCATTCTCATCACCACCTTTTGCTTCAACCTTTTCATCTACGTTATTAATCGAAGAAGAACACGCCGTAATTAACCGGATATTTCTCCGACGAGAGTTAGAGAGCGCGGGAAAGGGAGACGGATTTGAGAATCTGGAGAGACACTGAGTGGAATTAAGTAAACGCGACGCAAGAAACGATGGAGCAGTAGAAGAAATAGGGCTAGAGAGAGCGGAGAATCCGGTGATTGCAGCCATATGAAAGAAGAGAGAGAGCTTAGTGTGTGTCGGTAAAGTGAAGTGAGGAGCGGAAGTGGTAGGGAAGGAGATTTGTCTGATGAGAGTAGTAAAGAAAAGGTGAAGAAAGAGACACGACGTTAATCTTAAACGCGGTCGTTTTTGCACTCTTTTCGCGTGGTCTCAACACGCTCCGATTCCCCACGTGACTCTCACGTGTCTCGTAGAGTGAGCCTAAAATTTTGAGACCTTCTACCTCGTTTAGAGTCTTTCGACAGTTTGTTCTTCACAAAACCAACCATTTACACGTAAACTTGGCCACTAGCTCTGGGCATAATATCCGGTACCGAAGAACCGTACCGGAACCGAACCGATAAAAGCGGTATTGGGTAGGGTTTGGATTAAATAGAATTACCGAATGGACTAAGAGGCCTTGGTAAAATGGACTTCGGTCCAGGTTCGGGTTGTAACTTAAGTATATTGGGCCACCGTTTTAGATATGTTTAACCTAGAGGTCTAATAAGACCTTGACCCACTAAAGCTAGTCCTGGGCATAATATCCGGTACCGAAGAACCGTACCGGAACCGAACCGAACCGATAAAAGCGGTACCGGATTAAGCAGAATTACCGAATGGGCTATGGTTTAATCGGTTATTTTGGTTATATACATGGGTATTTATAATTTTAATCAGTTATCTCGGGTTTTAGTCGGTTATTTGAGTACTTTGGTTACTGAAAATAACCGAACCGATTATAACCTGGAAAAATTTTGGGTTATTTCGGATTTTATATTGGAGTAGAAACCCGCTCCGAACCCGGCTAGTTACTAACCGTATCGAACCGAATTTTTTGTAAATTACCGAATGAGATCTATAGGTATTATACCGATTTACCCGAAACCCGATTAGGTAGAACCGAAACCCGATTGGGTACCCGATTGCCCAGGACTATTGGCCACTGTATGATACAATGATTCCACTGTAATGTGTTGCAGAATTGTTCATTCTTCTAAATATATAGTAGGTATGTATCGAATACTAGTATATTATAATATAGTGTACTTATCAATAATTCATAATCGTAAGCAGTTAACGTCGTCTAACGTCGTCTCAAGGCGATTTTTTCAATTACACGTCTACGTTCAGAGGATCGGATAGGCTCCTATTTGAGTGGGAAATTACGACATATCACATATGCAATTATTGTATGTTTATATAAAAGACCATCTTTATCAATTATTAGATTTGCGTATTTCATAAAATATTGGTCGATAGATTTTGACCTCTCGGTATAATTCATAAAGTCACTAAAAAATATTTTCTTATGTAGGGACTCCACCTCAATAATTATATACGTTAATTATTTTAAAAATGTAACAATAAGAAATTTTGTTGCAATTCACCAGTTATAAACTTTTATTTTATATATATGGAAAGCGCATAATGATAAACTTTTTAGTACTCTGAATTCCAATCTTTTAACGATTTTGCGGCTAGCGGAGGATGAGGCAAAAGCATGGACTTTGGCTCAAACAGAGGATTTAACGGTCGCATCGGCTATTCCTATTGAGGTTGTTCCCCGGGGAAGCAGGGGCTTCAGTGCTCCTAGTTTTTTGGCGAGCTATATTTGTTTTGTCGATAGTTCCTGGAAAGCAACAGACCGTTATGCAGAAAGAGGGTGGTTCTCCACGTCGCCCTATGGTGACGTCCCCACTATGGGAGCTGCCAACCTTCGCCTAGTCTGACCCCTCTCCATGCTGAGATTGAGGCCTTTGTCTGGGCCATGCGATGTATGATTGGAGCGGATAACCAATCTGTTGTTTTCCTCACCGACTGCTCCAACTTAGTGAAAATGGTGTTTTCGCCTTCCGAGTAGCCAGCTTTTACACCTTACTAGGAGGACATCCAGGCGGATAAAGAGGAGTTTACTTCCTTTTCATTAGTCTACGTCCCGCATTCTCAGAATGGTAAAGCGGATAATCTTACGCGACGCGCTCGCACAGTTACGCATTTAATTACCTATGTTAACAATCTACCTTCGTATTGGTTTGTTTGAACTAATCTAGTATCTTTGTTGTCAAAAAAAAAACTTTTATTTTACATAATGTAACAGTACTTAAATTAAATGATAAGATATTAGTTTTTTTTTTGCATAATGACACGATATATTTAAATGATTTTTTTTGTGGTAAATAATAAACGAAAACATAACATACATTGTTAGAGTATATACTCTAACATACATATGTCAAAAAGTTATACAAATGCAAAAATAAATTAATACTTTTTACTAGGTGATTTCACGTGTAAATGCAAAATTCTGCAATTGTAACAAGGTAGACCTACATACACGAAACATACATACATGATACATTAATCCACAAGTTTCCATTTAATAATCTCACATACATCCGATTTGTCACTGTTTAGCTATATGTTTTTCGTATATGAAGTGTATGCAACCCGGCTACAATAAAGATAATGGATGTGATTGTCTTAGAGTTTAGTTTACTGGTCTGAAGACTGTTAAGTGTTATCTATCTTGTAGTATAAAGAAATGAGTGTTACTAAGTTCTACTAGTACTATATACTTTTCATTGGAAACCCACTTTAATATAGTTTTGAAAAGTGCCACACCAACTTACCAACTTAAACTGCTACGCCATAAACATTCAAATTTATTTTGCCATTGTATACATAAATATGCTTATGTTAGTACTAGTATTATTATATAGATATACACATATTCGTCCCATAAGAATATATGTATGTGTGGTGGCCTCGGGATCAATCACTTTGACAATGTCTTGTGGGAAATGACTTAGTCAAACCTTTCACTTTGGTTTTTTGGAAAATGAGTACACATCACTTTCACCCCTTTCTCTAATTTTTGGTTTAATATCAACTTTTCCTTTTATTTTCTTCATTTTTCTTTTCTTATCGCTTACCTTCGAGCTGTCCATGAAACTATTTCCTTTTTTTTTATTGGTAAGTGTCCGAAGAAAAATAGAACACCATAAAATGTTTGACTAATTGACTCTTGCTTCCATGCACCATTTTTTCGTGTTTATTATTTCACACAGTACAGTTTTGTATTGTATACCATATAATTAATATTTCATGTTGGTTCTGACTTTTGGTTGGTTCGATTTGGTTTAATCCAATGAAGACCCACAAAACCGGTCAAATGGGTCGATAAAACGGTTGTTTTTGGTCTCTTCAAGAGACAAACATGCACGTTCAATCGTAATAAGACATCATAGAATTAAAACTTCTAACCATTTGTCCAATTTGTTTTCTTCCTGCAAACCATTTGTCCAATTTGTTTTCTTCCTGCAAACCATTTCTCCAATTTCTTAAAATGAAAGAGCATTAAAGCACTTAATTAATTGGTACTACTATTTATTAAATTTTTTTTCTAAAGAAATTGTTTTGTTCTTTTTAATTTCTCCACTATTCACAACTTAGACCAGCTGTTCTTGTTTTGCTTTGGTGACCAAAAACACATCTATATTTTTTATTTACACTATTTTCCCCTCTCTCTCTCCTTCTCTACATACATATTATAATAATGAAGGCAATCCACATGGGAGAAAAGAAAAAAGCATTATGGAAAGAAAATAAAAATATAGGTTTTCATTGACTTGGGCGTTTCCAATACATAGAGCAATAAATAGATGTCTTTATCTTTGATAATTACAGAACCAGAGAACACTTTTTCTTTCTCTTCTTCTCTTTCAAAACACAAAACAAAGATCACTCAATAAAAACACACATAGAGAGAGAGAGAGAGAAAGAGAGAGATGGGTAGGGCTCCATGTTGTGACAAGGCAAATGTGAAGAGAGGTCCATGGTCTCCGGAAGAAGATGCGAAGCTTAAAGACTACATAGAGAAACAAGGCACTGGTGGAAACTGGATTTCTCTCCCTCACAAAGCTGGTATTTTCACATCTCTCATGATTCTTGGATTTTTTTTATTTATTTTGTGTGTTTTCTTGGATTTTTAACCTTTGGTGGGTGTCTTGGGTCTTGGTTGATTTTTTTTTTTAATATCATAAATAATATGGTGTTATAAAGGTTTAAGGAGATGTGGGAAGAGTTGCAGACTGAGATGGTTGAACTACTTAAGACCAAACATAAGACATGGAGATTTCACTGAGGAAGAAGACAATATTATCTACAGCCTCTATGCCTCCATCGGAAGCAGGTTAAGCAAGTCTTAAAATAAATAATTATTTTCCAGCATTAATAATCTAAGGCCTTCATAGATATAATAATCTTAAAGATTGGTAAATATTACTCTTGTTTAAATCATGGGAATGAAATGAAGAAAATGGGTATCGAAAAAGAAGAGACTTTGCATGTTTCAAGGAAGCTTCAATCTCAATTGTTTTTTTTCTTATCTTTAATTAAAAAATACTTTATTTCATGATTATAGCTTTTACATACCCACCTTTTGTGCAGTATAATTGCCTCCTTTTGTGGGTATATTCTTTAGTTCATAAGTTAGCCCAAAAAGAAGAAAAAAAGTGAAGCAAATCCACTTTGAAAAGTATTGAAGATTTAAGCTTACAAAATTAATTTTCTTTAGGTTATTGTGGTTACATAAAGGAGTTAATTATTGAAAATGCAGGTGGTCAGTAATAGCAGCTCACTTACATGGTAGGACTGATAATGACATCAAGAACTATTGGAACACTAAGCTCAAGAAGAAGCTCATTGCCACCATGGCTCCTCCTCCAAATCACCACTTAGCCAGTGCTACACCATCATCACCATCACATTACAATATGATCAATACTCTTCTTCCGTATAACCCATCAATATCAACAAACCAACTTCTCACACCTCATCAGGGGATGATGATGACAATGATGGGCCAACAACAACTATTATATCAAGAAGACATGGGCACTTTGGTAAATTCTCCAAACGGAAACAATTTCATAATGAGCCATCAAGAAGACAGCCAGGAGCAAAGTACAAACAAGGGAATAATGTTGTTGAGTGATGTAAGAAGTGGGTCGAGTACAACAAGTACAGTAACAAGAGTGAAGATGGAACATCGTGATCATCATCATCATGAAGAGGATGAGAGATCAATGAGCTCGGCAGTAATTGAAGATTATGGAATGGAGGAGATCAAGCAATTAATAAGTAGTAGCTGTACTAGTAGTAGCAATAGCTTGTGGTTTGATGAAAACAAGACAGAGGATAAGTTCATGTTGTACTATTGATCTCTCTTACCAACTTTGATTCAACCCCCATATTCTCTCTCTTTCTTTCTCAAAACTGAACATGAATTATTAAAGCTTGTTCAAAGAGGGGTTTAAACGTGATTAATGAGTTTAACTTAATATTTTTTTTTATTGTGAATAAGAACTCTCTTTAGACATAATTTGTTGAACTTACAGCTGTTAAGTGAAGTTTCTATAGTGGTCAAAGAACATTGTGATACAAAAATTACTATGGCCTATAAGCTTATATCTATCATGAAAAACATATATGTGATGCATAAGTCTATCATATCATAAAAATGTCGCATCATTTTCTAATAATTTAATTTTTTTTTTCTTCAAATAATTTTATTTTTACTATTTTGAATATTTGTTCTTCGGAACCTTGGAGTAATTAAGTTTTTTTTTGTCAGCGGAGTGATTAAGTTAATTTATAGAAAAAGAACAACACTCATATAGGTTTAAGATATATAACAAATTTTGAAGAAATTATCTATGTCAACTCCATATATGTATAGCTAAATAATCTACCAATACGTTCTAATAAAATCTATATATCATCACACCAAAAAAAAAAAAAAAACTCTTATAACTTGCTTTAAAAAAAATAAAGAATGACAGTATTTGGTATGCTAACTACTTTGTATTGTTCCCCTCAACCTCATTAAGGAATCTCAAAATCTTATCAATAAACACAAATTAAAACACATGCATACATATACTTTATATCTTACCATTTAAATTCTAAAACTAATTCCACTTGCATTTCTTCAAGGTATTATTTTGTTCTTTCCATGCTCTTAAGTATATCCTCATGTATATATATTAACAATCGTTGATCAAAAGGATGACCGATTATATATATGTTATAATTATATCCACCACAACATCTATTGTTGTTATTATTATGGGACTTTAATAATGATATGGATGACAAAAATATATTCCCAAACAACATTATTCTTAAATATTAAAATTTTCGACTTTATAAAGCACAACTCAATCATTTTCTTCCAGCGAAACTGGTCAATCGTATCTGCTGCCTTAAAACTTATCCAAAAACATAAGCAAATTAGTAGAAAAAATTTCAAAATGTTTATTAATGATCTTTCGAATACTTTAGACATCTGTTAGTATGTTTGAGGTTTCTTCCTTTTTTTCTGTTGCTATTTCTTTTTATTGAATAGTGAATATGAAAAAAGCTTGTAAAAACTTCAAGTTTGACTATTGCAAATCTGATGTGACAGAAAATAGACATAATTCCAACATTAGAAATGAACTATAGATAATAAATAATTTATTGATGGTCGAATTTAAAATATAAATCCTAACGCATGATTAATTAATTAGCGACAAACGTCTTTTTTGATACTGGTAAGGTAAGAGAGTCGTACCAAGATTGGGCTCGATATATTACACAATTGTATAAATTAACTTCTCCCTCAGATTTTGTTTTCTTCTTCGACTGACGAATCAGAAAAGAAAAGAAAAAAGAAATCCTCATATATTTGTACATGCATGATCTCATTCATTATATATTTATATGTAGTTTGAATAGTCTGCATTAAGGGAATGAGGAATTAAAGATGGCGTGATTAGAATTTGAGTGGAGAGGAACTTGACAAAAGGTACGACATTGCCTCTCTGTAAAAGATGCCTATCATTGTGCGATATAAACTAATAATTCATTGAAACACTATTACAGCGATCGACTGATGATAAATATTAGTGACAAGAATTAAAGTTTGATATACAATCAAATTATTGCTAATAATTTTTTTTGGAACAAAGGCTATGACTATAAAAAGAAGAAAGGCTATGATTTTGGCTTCTATTGTTATATATGAAAGTCTTAACATGACACGTTTTGCAAAATCCTTTACAAAGAGATAGCTACGGAAAACACAAATTGAACCACGACTATTTCTAGTATTTGTTGGAATTGAGATACAAGGAATAAAGTAAATCCTAGTAAAAGACAAGAACTAGAGTCTATGTTAGTGTTTGAACTTTGACTTTTTGCCCTGACCGGTTTTTATTTTTTAGTTTAGAGTTTATGGTTGTGACATTTTAAGAAGAATGCACATAACATCGTCCACAGACAGTATGCAAGTAAGTTTATCTACAGCTAAATGGTGTTGAATATGTTAAGGTCAGGAACGCTATGCTTACACACAAGATTTTTTTTTACTCCTCTTCCCGAATGCTATGCTTACACAGAAGACTTTTCACTTCTCTTCCAGAAAGCTTAATTCGCGGGATTATGATGTGTCTGTATTTTATAGATTTTGACCATAGTTTTTAGGTTTCTTTTGAGTCTTTTGTTAAGTCCAAGTGTGTTTTTAGAGTCTTTTTAGTCTTTTGTGAGTCTCAACAGGTTTTAGGCTACTTTGGAAGGAAACTGAATGTTTTGGGGATGAAAACAAGCATTTGGAGCCAATTTGGTGAAGACTGATCGGACTAGCAAGCAGATGGAGCAAACAGAGAAAAGCATCCAGGATCGGCTGATCCACATTCGGGATCAACCAGTCCCGTACCCGACTCAAGTTTTCTTTTTTTGTTTTAAACCGACTTTTAGGATTTTATTTTGATATTTAAGTTAGAGGCTCGGCCTCCAGAGACATAAGCTTTATTTTTTGAGACTATTCTGTATTGAGAGCTGGGGGAGAAGATCTCTAATCCTTCTTGACACTTTGGAGAAGATTTCTAAACCCTATTTCTTATTTCTCTTTGCAATTCAATTATGTTTACTTCATCTTTGATTTGCTGTTTCTGTTTCTCAATGTCTGAGTAGTTTTACTGTTGGGTTTCGGGTTTCAAAAGGGGTTTTATGATTCTCTAAATTTAGGTTGTTAGATTTAGGATTGATCTTTTGTGTTTTTCATCTATAGTTGTGCTTAATGCTTAAACTAGATTAGCTACCTAGTTTATGATTGTAGGTTTAGTTCATCTAGGCATCAAAAGTGTTGTTGAATTGCTTGAAAAGAACATAGGTGAGCAAGGTGATCCTTAACCAACGAAAGTTGAAGTTAAGGCACCTTGTGAACAAAATCAAACTTGAACTTATTGCTTGTTAGGATTTCTAGATTCAAACGACGGTTTAGAATTTAATCAATTCATTGCATAGATAACTAACNCACTTTGGAGAAGATTTCTAAACCCTATTTCTTATTTCTCTTTGCAATTCAATTATGTTTACTTCATCTTTGATTTGCTGTTTCTGTTTCTCAATGTCTGAGTAGTTTTACTGTTGGGTTTCGGGTTTCAAAAGGGGTTTTATGATTCTCTAAATTTAGGTTGTTAGATTTAGGATTAATCTTTTGTGTTTTTCATCTATAGTTGTGCTTAATGCTTAAACTAGATTAGCTACCTAGTTTATGATTGTAGGTTTAATTCATCTAGGCATCAAAAGTGTTGTTGAATTGCTTGAAAAGAACATAGGTGAGCAAGGTGATCCTTAGCCAACGAAAGTTGAAGTTAAGGCACCTTGTGAACAAAATCAAACTTGAACTTATTGCTTGNTACATTCGTAATTTGAGTTCAAGAACGGTTTCTAATGCTTTCCAGTCTATCAACTAAATTTGTGATTGTAATCCCCTAACTGATTCCCTACACCCAATATCCTTCCTTGATTGCAAAACTCTTATTTATTTTTTGCTTTTAATCGGTTACTGAAACACAATCTTTCTTTTTGCGTTAGCTAAATTCAAATCTATACAATTTTATAGTGCATCGCTTGGTCTCTGTGGATTCGATCCTGAAGTGTTACAACGATACCACTAGATCGTGGTGGAATACACATTGGGTTTAATTGACCTGTTGATCAGACTACTTTAAGGTCATTCAATAGGATCTTCAGACGCTTTTAGTAGTAAGAGTATCGTATTTTTCTGCATCTCCATGAAGAGAATATATCCTATAATCTCCAAGTTATTAATGAAAACATCCAAACCTTTTCAAAATTTATGCATTCCTTGACAGGGCCATATAAGTCAAGCTAGTCCAAATGAAAACCCAATACCCCCATCAAACAGATCTCTAACGAAAATATATCTTGTTATCTAGCTAAACAGGAAAAGCATAAAGAGATTATTAGATCAAAGTATGTATTAGGGGAATTTATAGCAAATGTAAAAGGTTCTGTACAATGAATGATATATAAACACTTGAGGGTTGTGAGTTAGAGCCAATGTTTTGGAGAACTTTGTGAATCACAAGAAATGCCATTGCCAATAAACTTTGTCGACGATGCCACCACCTGTTCGAACCGCAAGGTGAAGCCTTTCTGCAGCCGGAGGAACTCCCCAGAGATATGGAACTGCCACTGTCATTGTTAGTTTCTCTTGTAAACCGCTTGTGCTCTCTTTCTCTGTAGCAACAATCTTTTTAAAACAAAGTAGAAGTTAGTTTAGAAAGAATGTTAAAAAGAGAAAGAGATCGAGTGATTTCATGGAAAGCCCAAACCTCTCCACCATGTTCTAAGACAGTGTCTTCAACAACATCACTAAGCATCTCAACAGAACGGCAGAATCCAATGATACATAGTCTTCTTCCCATATCCAGTCCCTGACATTGTTTTTAATACAGTGCACTACATTATCTGTGTTGTCTAGTTTGAGCAAACCGAAAAAGTAAGCGTTGCGTACGTTTGTAGCTGCGATGTCAAATAGAGCTCCAAGGCATAGACCTTGAGCAGGATCCATGTAAGCACTTTCTTGAAACTTTTGGTGTTTTTCCGGTGATTTGGATCTCCCATGTTTCTTCTGTCACAAAGCATATGATTCAATATAGTCCAAGAAAAGACATATGTAATCAAAATTATGACAGCACAATGGGGATAGTAATTACACCTCCTAAGATAAGAAACCTCGATATCGGTTCTACATTGTTTACTTGTAAGAACACAAATCTGTTATCCACAGCCACGGAATCAAACAAATCCAAACATAAGCAATGAAATGCATACATGAGATGATTTGATGATAGCACAACGGCGGGCAAGTAACAAGACACCTCTTAGGCAAAGACAGAGTCACAATCTCAATCTATATACATTTGAAAACCTGACTAGTTGTGAACTTGTAAGAAGTTCCAAGCAAGAACACAAACAAAAGTGTCAATCAAAGATAATGAAATTTGCATACATGAGAGGAAGATTTGATGCGACGAGGAACCATGTTGCCACCAATCTGAACTAGCCCATCAGAAGTGAAAAGTGTAATCCTTTCTTCAGGAACCCATTCAATGTCTGTAATACAAAACAAATTGCAATACTTCTGATTTTTCAGCAATTATCCCACAGATCACAACTCAGGAATTGCATATGATTCAAGAAATGTCAATAAAGTCTTCAACAATCGTCAAATTACATGATTCAAGAAATGATCAAGTAGCATCATAACATAAAGATTGAGATCAGATCACCCTGATTTGGATTAGATCATATGAAGACCCTAATCTAAATAAGAGTGAGCGAGATGAGACCCTCCCGTAATTAGATTTACCGTTGTTTGCATCGGACCAAGGGAAGAAGCTGAAAGCATCGTCATCGGAGAAGCTACCGTAATGCGAAGCCTTAACAGCGAATCGAGAAGGCCGAACGCGGGAAAAAAGAGATGAGAATCGAGCGGGGGAGGGATGATGATGATGATGATAAGAGTGACGAACAGGAGAGATGGTGAGGTGAGAGGAGAAGGTGGAGAAGAGAAGCGTAGTAGAGGTCTCCGCCATGAGAGCACAAACACAGACAGAAACCACAGAAACAGAGAGACGTGACGTGAGAGGGCGGTGGATGAAGAAGAAGAAGGGGAAAGCAGAAAACAGAGCGAGTCTCTCTACGCCACATGCTTTTTTAAAGCCGATGTTGCCACGTGCCCCCCTCTTGTTTTTATTTTTTCTTCTCTTTTCGTTTTTTTTTGTTTTGTTTTAAGACCGAACTGAACTATAAACAAACGGAACATAATGTTATCTGGTTTATGTCTGTCTTAATGTAGAACAAAGTGCAACACCACGTCACCACCTTTTATCATATGAAACTTTTTTTTTTTTAGTGTTGTTCTCGATATACAATCTTTAAATGGATACGCCATGGCAGTATGGCACCATTAAGAAAACCTTTCCAATTTCCATGTCTTCTGCTTCTGTTAGTTTTTAACTTTTTCCTACAATTAATTAAATATTATTATTTGGTTTTCGATAAAACTTCAACTTAATTAACTTTTCCTTATTGATTTTTCATAATTAAATATTAAATTTTAAATATTGACATTAAGAATATTTTTAATATTATTATTACCGTTTAAGGAAAACGATACCAATGTTTTTTTTGGATTAATGGTTAATTTGAAATAACTTTACTATCACAATTAGTAATATATGAAAGAATTACAATAAATTGTGTAATCACAATTCTATGTGGGAAAATATATTTTTTAATAGAAACTTATAAAATAACATTTTTTTAGAAAATTATATAATCATATTTTAGGAGATAATTGTTGAATTAAGTTTTCAAACCAAAAATTGGCAATATTATTGATAGTAGTGAATATTTGGCAACAACTTTGGTGACTGTTGAAAATTTAAATTACTACATTTTTGTGATAAATGTTAATTGATAAATTTTAGATGTATATATGTAATTAGTTTTTTTTTTAAACAATGCTTTGATTCGAAACAATCTCTCTCGATGCCGTTCCTTGGTGATAAGGTATGTATCTAGATTTTGGGAGTAAATATAGTAGATCTTAGCAAATCAAGTATGTATTTAGAGTAGATTTTGTGAGATTATGTAACTGATATGCCTCTTCTCTCTTGCAGCATTCTACTATTAGGGAAACGATTGAGCATTTTTCCCAACAGCACCGTCTTGATGTGAATCAAGCTTTCTTCCTCCTCATCCAATATGATTGGAATGACGAGGCTATTTGTGATGACGTGAACAAAGCTACATTCATTATCAATGCATTTGTGCTTGAGCCTGAGAATGAGCCTAGAGATGAAGATGAGGATGAAGATGATATTGATTTCATTTAAAATATCTTGGCATAAACAAAAAAGAATATGTTTGGATAGTATTTCATTTAAAAGAACTGAAGAAAGAATATTTAAAAAAAAAACTGGCAATATAATTGATAGTGGTTAATATCTGGCAAAACTATGGTAATTGTTGAAGATTTAACATTACTAGATATTTGTAATAAAAGTTAATTAATAAATTTTAGACGTATATATGTAATTAGTTTTTTCAAAGAAAAAATATATGTAAATAACTCTACTCACTAACTAAAAAATTATATTTTGTTTTATAAAAAAGCTTTGAATACAATTTTTTTATAATAATTTTTTTAATTAAAATTTTATTAAATTTAAATAGGATGAAAATGAAGATAAAGATGAAGATGAAGTTGATCATGTGGAAATACACTATAAGTTTTGCGTTGCTTGCAATCGGATACACAATTTGTTACAACTGACTGCAGGAAGGATGCTCTTGCACATATTAACCTTCTCCTTAAATGGCGTCATTGTGGTTTGTACTTGAACTAGAGGATATTTCTGCCTGCGCTACCTGAAGAGACCCATGGAGTATACATCCCACTGTTGGTGACTGACTACACAGCAAAAAACCACAAATCATTTTGTAAAGCCAACAAGATTCGACTCGCTTGAAAGAACCAACTAGCCAGCCTGTCACCCGATTAATGAATTAAATATCCTGACACAGCATCGGTAATAAACGGACAAAGTACTCATTTGTTAGTGTTTTTTATTTATCTACGTGGAATATAATTATGGGAAAGATACCAATAAAAAGAGTATTACCAAAAAAATGTTTAGGAGAAAAGCATGGGACATTTATACTAGTATTTTTGCAGCAGTTTTTGCTAAAAAAAAAAATACTTTTTAGAAAGTTTTTACATTTAATACATTGATTTTAATATTAGTTACCAAAAGTTTTAAAATTAACTATAGGTGAGATTTAAAAAAATAAAGAAATATTTCTACCTCATTCAAACATAAATATATGATTCCCTTTCATTTTTATTTGAATTTATATTTAAATTATCTTGAATTATTCTATAATACATTAGTTAATAAAAATTGTGATTTTTCCTGCATATGATGTAATACAAATTTTTAAAAACGGACATATATTACTCAATAGATGAATAAAAAAATATGGGTACAATATCTTACATCGCCTAAAAAAATTGGACAATAGTTCAGAGTCATACTAGAAAAGAGATTAAAATGATTCATAATACAAATGAGTAGAAAACTTGATTTATCAGGCATTCAAACTTAATAAACTTTTATTTGGTTTATTCCGGTTTTTTATTTTTAGAAATTTTTAAAGTTAAATATTATAAATATTTAAAATTTTTAAAAAGTTAAATATTATAAATATATATATTTTATAAAAAAGTATAAATATTATAAATATTTTTTTTAAAGTTAAACTTTATAAAATGTTAAAATATTAATAATATTTAAAAGTTTATGAAGTTTCAAATATTATAAATATTTAAAATTTATAAGAAGTTTAAATATTATAAATATTTCAACTTTTTAAATAAGTTAGAAGACCTTTAAGATATGAATAATATATTTAAACTTTTACAAAATTTCAAATATGAGAAATACTCAACCGTTTTAAGAATTCCAAGTATTATACTTTATAAGAAGCGCTAATCTTATATAAAATGTAAATGGTTACAACCTTAATAAATAACATATCAACTCAATCTAATATTTATAATAAAACAATAAATATTAAAAATTAAGATTATATAGTGCAAATTAAAATATCTCGGGACGGAGTTATATAGCGGGACAAGTTTTGTCGATATTTATATAAATTTAAAATATAATTAATTTGGTGTTAAACGGGTAAAACATCATTTCATTATTTTGTTAACACTATTGGTATCCGGGAATAGACATATCTAATTAAATTAATTAATAAATATTATGTAAAAATAAATTATATTGCAATATTATATGGTTTAAACTTTAAACCATAAAATTATTAATTATTATATAATTATAACATATTTAAACAACAAATACAACTTATAGTTTAAATGTATTGCCTCCAATTTGAACTAACCCATCAGAAGTAAAAGGTGTAATCCTTTCTTCAGAAACCAATTCAATGTCTGTAAAACAAAACAAAACAAAACAAATTGCCACATATCACAACTCAGGAATTGCATATGATTTCAAGAAATGTGAAAAAGTGTTCAAAAACTGTTAAATTACATAATTCAAGAATGATCAACAAGCATCATAACATAAAGATTGAGATCAGATCACCCTGATTTGGATTAGATCATATGAGATACCCTAATCTAATTCCAACAATAAGAGTGAGTGAGATGAGACCCTCCCGTAATTAGATTTAATTACCGTTGTTTGCATCGGACCAAGGGAAGAAGCTGAAAGCATCGTCATCGGAGAAGCTACCGTAATGCAAAGCCTTAACGGCGAATCGAGAAGGCCGAATGCGGGAAAGAAGAAGAGATGAGAATCGAGCGGGGGAGGGATGATGATGATGATGAGAGTGAAAAACATGAGAGATGGTGAGATGAGATGAGTGTAAAGGTATAGAGGAATAACACCAGAATCTTCTGCTTTGAAAACGCCAAGCAAACGCTTTTACTATTTATTCTTATTAAACTCTTAACCAGTTACAAGAATAAATCTAACTAAGCACACATCTCTTCTCTATCTAAAATCTCACCAGTATAGATCTAAGAGAATTATCCAACACTCACCTTCTTAGCTTTCTTTGATCAGCCTTGAATTTACAATCTCACGCAAAAGGTTTTTCCAGTGTTAGCGAAAAAACCTACCACACACTACCCTAGATCTTTTATATTCGATCACCCTAAAAACCCTAAAAAGATCTTCAAATCTTCAAGTAAGGCAATTTCTTGTTTGCCACAATCTCACTTTCCTTAACCATCGCAAACGATATTCTCCAGATATCTTCTCTCCCGATTCTGCTTTATCTTCTTCAAGTAAGGCAATTTCTTGTTTGCCACAATCTCACTTTCCTTAACCATCGCAAACGATATTCTCCAGATATCTTCTCTCCCGATTCTGCTTTATCTTCTTATTCCATCCAAACCGGACTTGCCACGTCAGCTATGCTTCCTTGCCAATCTCCACTTATCTGTTCTCAGATACAGAGTCCTGTGACCCAGCATGTCCTCGTTCGAAACAACACTCTGTTGCGCCAACTGCATCTACAATCTCCCCCTTTTTTACTCAAGTTGACAAAGAAGCACCCGATTTTCAAAAACCTGACATGAGCAAAAACCACACAGAAAACACAAGACAAGGAAGAGAAATGGCTCCCCCACATAGTTAGCAACAGAACTCCCCCATAACAGAACCGGTCATCCACTAGAATCCCCGTCACATCTCCCCCAGCTTGTTTGGCAAACATGAGTCAAAAACACCCAATGAAGATAGATAACAAGTAGATGAGTCAACAAACTTACGAACCTGCAACCGTTGCATACGGCATAATCTCAGCTGACAACCTCAGAGCCTTGCAAATCAAGTCGACAAAGCAATACTGAAATATTTGGTGCTGTAACCACTCAAACAAACACTTAGTCCAACAAAAACCTTCCGAAGAAGGAAAAGCAACAATCATGGAAGTTAATGTATCCTATCAATCAGAAACTTCAAACTTCACAGAGAATTGTTGAGGGACCCAGATGGAGATCAAACCATGATATTTTAATTTTAAACACTTGGAACATACCTGGAAACCTCACCCAGTGAGCTCATGCCAATGACATGTAGCGGCACACACCTCAAATACTACCATAACCTCTTGGATTGTCAAAGATCACCAGTCGACAATGGTGGCTAGATTTTCACACTGTCATGCCTTCAGTCCTTTCAATGTCAACCAAACAGGCAGGTGTAAATTATTTGGAGAGATCAAGAAGCAAGATTCGTCCCCACCTTTTTTTTTTTTTGATGTTTCACAGTGCTTGGGCTTGGGACTGCCATCTTTTTGTGCTTCGAAAATCATGACATCCAGTGATAACACTTGGCTTAATCAATCACCGACGGCAGCTTAACCTCTGGAAATTACACAGGGCTTTGTCTCTCCTCAGCTCTTTGACCTCCTAATGCCACGACAACGTTTTACAGGGACATGGACCGGCATGACAAGCAACTATTTTCCACCCAGCCTTTAAGTACAAGAAAACTGCTAACCTCTTATATATCCTAGGATTTCCATGGCCTGATTTGATGCATGTTCCTAACAGCCAAGACAGCACAAACTCAACAAAGAATTAGATTTTACAGATCCCAATGGACTTACGCAGATTAGTGAATCTAGTAAAGTCCAAAGGTTTAGTAAACAAATCAGCCAATTGAAATTCAGTACGGACATGATCAATCTCAATCAGTTTCGCCTCAACCAAATCCCTAATGAAGTGATGTCTGATATCTATGTGTTTAGTTCGAGAATGTTGAACCGGGTTTTTCGAGATGTTTATTGCACTTTGATTGTCACAATGAATCAAGATAGAGTCAGAAACAATACCATAGTCAGCAGCCATCTGCTTCATCCATATTAGTTGTGTGCAACAGCTCCCCAAGTCTATGTATTCCGCTTCTGCTGTTGACAGAGACACACTATTTTGTTTCTTGTTGTGTCAGGATATGAGATTGTTTTCCATGAAGAAGCATCCACCACTTGTGCTTCCGCGATCATCCACAGAACCAGCCCAATCAGCATCACAGTAGCCTGTTAGACTGGTGGTTGTGTCCTTGGTATAATAAATACCGAGTTCGATAGTGCCTTTGATATACTTGATGATCTTCTTTACAGCCAAGAGATGTGACTTCTTAGGTTTGGCTTGATATCTAACACATACACCAACCGCTAAGAAGATGTCAGGACGGCTTGCTGCCAGATACAGAAGGCTACCAATCATTCCTCGATACAGCTTCTCGTCTACGTCTTCTCCTGCTTCATCCTTTGAGAGCTTGTTATTCACCCCCATAGGTATCTTGGCCTCGTTACTAGTTGTAAGACCAAATCGAGTTATCAAACCCCTCGCATATGTGCTTTGAGACACAAATATGCCATCAGCTGACTGTTGTACCTGCAAGCCCAAGAAATAAGTTAGTTCACTACACATACTCATTTCAAACTTTTTAGTCATATTTTGGACAAACTGAGTGACGAGTTACTGGCAAGTTGATCCAAAAACAATGTCATCGACATAGATCTTAACAAACATCAGGCCCTTGTCAATACTAAGAATGAACAGAGTCTTGTCCACATTTCCGCGAACATAGCCTTGCTCCATAAGAAACGTTGTCGACCTCTCATACCAGGCTCTAGGTGCTTGTTTGAGTCCATACAAAGCTTTCTTCAGTTTGTATAGATCTTGCGGATACTGTGGATCTTCAAACCCTTTAGGTTGCTCAACATAGACCTCCTCGTGAAGAATCCCATTAAGAAATACACTCTTGACATCCATCTGATGCAATGTGAAATTTAATGCACAATCCACGCCAAATAGGAAACGAATGGATTCCAATCTTGCCACTGGTGCGAAGGTTTCATCAAAGTCGATTCCTTCTACTTGTGAGTAACCCTGAGCAACAAGGCGAGATTTATTTCTCACAATGCATCCATTCTCATCACTCTTGTTCTTGAAAATCCATTTGGTTCCTACCACATTAACATCCACCGGTCTGCTTGTGAGCTCCCATACATCACTGCAAGCAAACTGTTCAAGCTCATCTTGCATAGCAGCTATCCAAAATTCATCGGCCAGTGCTTCTTTGTGATTCTTTGGCTTAATGGAGGAAGCAAAACATGCAAATTGTACAACTTCAGAGTCCTGAGGCACTTGCTGAATGATTGATCGCTGTTTCTTTCCAGTCAGATGGAGAAAGTCAATCTATTTTCCCCTGGTAACTCTTCCCCCCCTGAATCTCTCCAATAACATCATTAGAGGAGTGATTCCGATGCACCTGAGAGACATCTGGAAGAGGACACACGTTAGAAGGAACACAAGAAGGTGTTGTGGAGGCTGGCGACTCGAGAACACTAGAAGATGATTCAGGAGCATCAGTTACCGAGTTATCTGGGTATGGGATTGATATGTGTGAGACTCGCTGAAAAGAAATATCATCAAACACCACATTGACAGTTTCCTGAATAGAATGCAGACGCTTGTTATATACATGGAAAGCAATACTATTGCCAGAATAACCCAGAAACACCCCATCATCGCTCTTTGAATCAAATTTTCCTAGCTGATCTTTGTTATTTAAGATGTAGCATACATAGCCAAAAACATGGAAATAGCTGACTGATGGAGTGCGACCCTTCCACAATTCATAGGGTGTCTTGGAGGTTCCTGGTCGAACATACATCCGGTTGATAATGTAACATGCAGTATTAACAGCCTCATCCTAGAACTGTTGAGGAACTTGATTCCCATGAAGCATCGCTCTTGCCATCTCCTGCAAGGTTTTGTTCTTCCGTTCAACTACGCCATTTTGTTCTGGTGTCCTGGGTGCTGAGAATTGATGCATAATACCCTAAGCAGTGCAAAACTGATTAAACTGCTCATTCTGATATTCACCACCGCGATCACTATGTATTGCCTTGATAGCCCACTTCTCGCCTTTAATTTGAAGACCCAAGATGCGAAAGCATTCAAGTGTGTCTGATTTTTCCCTAAGAAATCGCACCCATGTGTAGCGAGAGAAATCATCGACCAGAACATAATTGAATCATTTACCCAACATGCTATTGACTCGAATTGGACCCATAAGATCCATCAGGAAATGCCTTGTGTGACACTTTTACCTGTTTTCCTTTGTTGCATGGTCCACACACAAAGTGTTGATCAGATTAGAGCTTAGGTATCCCTCTAACAATACCTTGATGTGCGAGTTTATGCATGGTGCGTATGTTCAGATGACCCAGCTTACGGTGCCACAACTCAGTGTCGGACCCAGTGGATGCATGAAAGCAATGATTTGTTGATTTCCACATATAACAGTTAACCTGACCACTTGTCTTCGAGCTTCACAGATCCTTGTTGATCAACAGCTTTGCAATCTCGTTTAGTGAAGGTAACATCCAGGCCTTCATCACACGACTGACTGACACTAATGAGATTTGCCTTTAACCCATCAATTAAAAAAACATCTCTCAGACTAGGTTGTGCACTTCCGCCAGTAACACCTTTGCCTTTGATTTCTCCTTTTGCTCCATCACCGAAAGTAACCCGACCAGTAGACGCATTCTCAAATTTCGACAGGTTGGTATGAGCTCCAGTCATGTGTCTGGAACATCCACTATCAAAGTACCATTTATTTTGGTCAGAACCAAACTTACCCTCAGTCTGTGCTACATTACAGTAAATACCACTCCTCTTGACAAACAGTGGCTTGTTGATTGGTTTCATATCTCTAGGATAAGTCACTTGTTGAGTGGTCCTTGACACTCGACTGTTGTACTCATAGCACTATGCTTTAAAATGAGTTAGGTTTCCACAGTACCAACACCCGTTTCTCCAACTTCGTGAAACTTGATAAGCTGGTCCAAATGCCTGATGTGTTGAGTAGTGATTTGCAGCCAACCCATATGAATCAAATGACTAAGTCACAGGCATAACTCTAAAAGGTGCTCGGTAAGAAGCCCATATCCTCCTTTGAGAATGCACATTTCTTGCTTGGTGAACGTTGGTTTTAACTGGTATTACCGCTTGTGTCTTTGTTTGGATGGATATAGCTTCTTTGTTATCTGTGTCAAGACCCTTGACAAATTTTGTGGATGTTGAAGCATCATTACCTTGATACTCAAGTCCCCACTTAGTATTACCAATCCTCCCACCACTCAGAATGGTGTCAAGATCCTTTGTTCCTTTGCTCAGCATCCTGATGTTTTTAAGCTGCTCTTCCAGTTGCTTTTCAAGTCCCTAAGACTTAGCTCTTTCCTCCTCAAGATCTGAAGACAGCGAGTTTAACCTTGCCAGAGATCTGTATTTTCAGCCAGCAGAACATCATACTTCTGAGTTTTCTGAACCAGACTTGAAATTAACAGAATAAGCTGTTCCTCAGCGGGTAGATCCGCCTCATCATCTTCAGAGTCTGACACAACAGCTGATTGATCCTTCACTTCCTGCTCCACCACCTCATCTTCCTCAATGACTCCCAGCAGAGCCACATAGTTATTGAGAACTTCACCATCTTGCTCGTAATCATCAAAGTCACTATCACTCCAGACGACAAAAGATTTGGATTTACTCTCTTTTGTAGGACATTCAGCCTTGGTGTGTCCATATCCTTTGCATCCATAACACTGCATCAGCCCTCTGCGTTTGTAGTTAGGGCATTCTGCGTTGAGATGTCCGTATCTTTCACACTCCAGACATTGGCACTCTTGCCTATCACCCCTCTTAAAGTCCCTTTATGAATCACTTCTGACTGTAGATGGGGATCCTCTATACTGACCACGCTCCATCTTCTTGAAGAATTTCCTAACAAGCAACCCAACTTTTTCTTCATCTGCAGTATCTTGTGTCTCAGCATTATTCGACGTTTCAACAACCTTTAGAGCAAATGATCGTTCAGTGCGTTGTTCCTTTTTATTCAGCTACATCTCAAACGACTGCATCATCCCAACAACTTGACTGAACTTCAACTCATATGTGTTCCAAGGAAACATCAATGGCAGATCGATGTGGTTGAAACTTGTCTGGAATGCTCCTAAGAAATTTCTTTACCAGGTTCTTGTCCTTGTAATGTTTTCCCATGATAACAGCTTCCAGTGCGATAGCACTCAACCGACTGATGTAACTCGCAATGGTCTCACCTTCTTCCATGGACAAATTCTCGAAATCTGAGGCTAGATTGTCCAGGCATGTTCTTTTTTACATTAATAGTTCCTTCAAAGGTTACTTGGAGGATATCCCAAGCTTCTTCCGCATCCACACAACCCTGGACCCTATTGAAATGATCCAGTGGTAGGGACTTGAAAATCACCGACAAGGCTTGAGAGTTGTGCTTAGCCTCAGCCTTTTTTTCTGCAATCCACCGCTTTCGAGGTTTAAGCATCGATTCACCCTTGTCATTTTTCACCATTGGTTCGGTCCAGCCATCTTCAATAGAAAACCAGGCCTCCATGTCGATACCTTGAATAACATGTTTGACCGACACCTTCCAATGCCCATAATGCTTTGGATCCAGTTTCAGAACTTTCGATATCGCAATAAAAGCTTGTGGTTTCTCCATACCTCTTGTCTCAAGATCTCACTTGTTGAAAAGACAAGCAAACTTTTATCAGGTTTCCGCTCTGATTCCAATTGTAAAGGTATACAGGAATAACACCACAATCTTCTGCTTGGAAAACGCCAAGCAAACTCTTTTACTATTTATTCGTATTAAACTCTTAACCGGTTACAAGAATAAATCTAAGCACACTTCTCTTCTCTATCTAAACTCTCACCAGTATAGATCTAAGAGAATTATCCAACACTCACCTTCTTAGCTTTCTTTGATCAGCCTTGAAGTTACAATCTCACGCAAAAAGTTTTTCCAGTGTTAGCGAAAAAAACCTACCACACACTACCCTAGATCTTTTATATTCGATCATCCTAAAAACCTTAAAAAGATCTTCAAATCTTCAAGTAAGGCAATTTCTTATTTGCCACAATCTCACTTTCCTTAACCATCGCAAACGATATTCTCTAGATATCTTCTCTCCCGATTCTGCTTTATCTTCTTATTCCATCCAAACCGGACTTACCACATCAGCTGTGCTTCCTTGTCTGTTCTCAGATACAGAGTCCTGTGACCCAGCAGGTCCTCGTTCGAAACAACACTCTGTTGCGCCAACTGCATCTTCAATGAGAAGGTGGAGAAGAGAAGCGTAGTAGAAGTCTCCGCCATGAGAGCAGCACAAACACAGACAGAAACCACAGAAACAGAGAGAAGTGATGTGAGAGGACGGTCAGGGCGGTGGAGGAAGAAGAAAGGGGAAAAGGAAACAGAGCGAGAGAGTCTCTCTACGCCACATGCTTTTTTAACGCCGATGCTGCCACTTGTTCCCCTCTTGTTTAAATTAGTAATATCTAATTGTAACTGAAAGAATTACAATAAATGGTGTAATCAGTTAATCATAATTCTATGTGGGAAAATAAATATATTTTTAATAGAAACTGATAAAAATAACATTTTTTAGAAATATATAATCATATTTTAGGAGATAATTGTTGAATTAAGTTCTTCAAAACAAAATTGGCAATATTATTGATAGTGGTGAATATTTGGCAACAATGATTGTTGAAAATTTAAATGACTAGATTTTTGGGATAAATGTCAATTAATAAATTTTATTATGTATATATGTAATTAGGTTTTTCAAAGAAATTTTTTTGTAAATAACTCTACTCACTAACTAATGAATACAAATTTTTAACAATAAAATCTTTAATTTAAATTTCATTAAAACTAAAATAATATGGATGGATCCTAATCGAGTTTGGATTAGTGGGAAATTTATAAATGTTTTGAGAGGGATACTAAATTATATGTAGAACTGAGGAAAGAATATTAAAACCTTTATCAAATTGAAACAACATTTTTTTCTTCTCTTTGAGACCATAATTCGTAAAATGGTAAACCGAACCCGGTTAGAATCCGAAATTAAAGTAATTTCTTATTACCTTATTAATCATTTATTCTATTTCTTCCGTTCATTAAAAGGTTTCTTCTCTTTTATGTGATTTTGGGGGAAAAAAAGAGGACTTCGATTGTGAAAACAAAAATAAACAGTGCTTGATTTGAAATTAAACTGTCTCTCTCGATGTCGTTCTTTGGTGATGAGGTATGTATTTAGTTTTAGGTTGTAAATGTAGTAGATATTATTAACAAATCAGCTACGTATCCAGAGTAGATTCTGGAAGCAAATATATTTAGATTTTGGGTAAACGTAGTGGATCTTATTGCAATTAAGGGTATGTACAATATTTGGAGTTGATTGTGGGAGATTATGTAGCTGACATTCCGCGGATTGATTTGATATTTCTTTTAGCAGGATTAAAGTTGATATTAAATCACACAAATTTCGCTTTTTACGATTCCTTTTTACAATAAATTCGCCTTAACTCTCATTATTCTCTCTCCTCTCTTGCATCATCCTGCTATCAGGAATACCATTGAGCATTTTGCCCAAAAACACCAACTTGATGTGAATCAAGCTTTGTTCCTGCTCATCCAATATGATTGGAATGAAGATGCTATTTCTGATGATTTGAACATAGCTACATTCATCATCAATGCATCTGTGCCTGAGCGTGAAGTTGAGAATGAGTATGATGCTCCTGCGAATGAGTCTGAAGATGCTCCTGCGAATGAGTCTGAAGATGCTCTTGCGAATGAGTTTGAAGATGCTCCTGCGAATGAGTTTGAAGATGCTCCTGCGAATGAGCCTTAAGATGCTCCTGCGAATGAGTCTAAAGATGCTCCTGAGAATGAGTCTAAAGATGATCCTGAAAATGAGTCTGAAGATGCTCCTGAGAATGAGTCTGAGAATGAGTCTGAAGATGAGCTTGCGAAAACAAAAATAGACAGTGCTTGATTCGAAATCAAACCGTCTCTCTCTCGATGTTGTTCCTTGGTGATGAGGTATGTATTTAGTTTTGGGTAGTAAATGTAGTAGATATTATTAGCAAAACAGCTACGTATCCGAAGTAGATTTTGGAAGTCAATATATTTAGATTTTGTGTAAATGTAGTGGATCTTATTGCAAATCAAGGTATGTACAATATTTGGAGTTGATTGTGGGAGATTATGTAGCTGACATTCCGCGGATTGATTTGATATTTCTTTTAGCAGGATTAAAGTTGATATTAAATCACACAAATTTCGCTTTTTACGATTCCTTTTTACAATTAATTCGCCTTAACTCTCATTATTCTCTCTCCTCTCTTGCGTCATCCTGCTATCAGAAATACCATTGAACATTTTGCCCAAAAACACCAACTTGATGTGAATCAAGCTTTCTTCCTGCTCATCCAATATGATTGGAATGAAGATGCTATTTCTGATGACTTGAACAGAGCTACATTCATCATCAATGCATATGTGCCTGAGCGTGAAGTTGAGAATGAGCCTGATGCTCCTGCGAATGAGTCTGAAGATGCTCCTGCGAATGAGTCTGAAGATGCTCTTGCGAATGAGTTTGAAGATGCTCCTGCGAATGAGTTTGAAGATGCTCCTGCGAATGAGCCTGAAGATGATCCTGAAAATGAGTCTGAAGATGCTCCTGAGAATGAGTCTGAGAATGAGTCTGAAGATGAGCTTTCGAAAACAAAAATAGACAGTGCTTGATTCGAAATCAAACCGTCTCTCTCTCGATGTCGTTCCTTGGTGATGAGGTATGTATTTAGTTTTGGGTAGTAAATGTAGTAGATATTATTAGCAAAACAGCTACGTATCCGAAGTAGATTTTGGAAGTCAATATATTTAGATTTTGTGTAAATGTAGTGGATCTTATTGCAAATCAAGGTATGTACAATATTTGGAGTTGATTGTGGGAGATTATGTAGCTGACATTCCGCGGATTGATTTGATATTTCTTTTAGCAGGATTAAAGTTGATATTAAATTACACAAATTTCGCTTTTTATGATTCCTTTTTACAATTAATTCGCCTTAACTCTCATTATTCTCTCTCATCTCTTGCATCATCCTGCTATCAGGAATACCATTGAACATTTTGCCCAAAAACACCAACTTGATGTGAATCAAGCTTTCTTCTTGCTCATCCAATATGATTGGAATGAAGATGCTATTTCTGATGATTTGAACATAGCTACATTCATCATCAATCCATTTGTGCCTGAGCGTGAAGTTGAGAATGAGTCTGATGCTCCTGCGAATGAGTCTGAAGATGCTCCTGCGAATGAGTCTGAAGATGCTCCTGCGAATGAGTTTGAAGATGCTCCTGCGAATGAGCCTTAAGATGCTCCTGCGAATGAGTCTAAAGATGCTCCTGAGAATGAGTCTAAAGATGATCCTGAAAATGAGTCTGAAGATGCTCCTGAGAATGAGTCTGAGAATGAGTCTGAAGATGAGCTTGCGAAAACAAAAATAGACAGTGCTTGATTCGAAATCAAACCGTCTCTCTCTCGATGTCGTTCCTTGGTGATGAGGTATGTATTTAGTTTTGGGTAGTAAATGTAGTAGATATTATTAGCAAAACAGCTACGTATCCGAAGTAGATTTTGGAAGTCAATATATTTAGATTTTGTGTAAATGTAGTGGATCTTATTGCAAATCAAGGTATGTACAATATTTGGAGTTGATTGTGGGAGATTATGTAGCTGACATTCCGCGGATTGATTTGATATTTCTTTTAGCAGGATTAAAGTTGATATTAAATCACACAAATTTCGCTTTTTACGATTCCTTTTTACAATTAATTCGCCTTAACTCTCATTATTCTCTCTCCTCTCTTGCGTCATCCTGCTATCAGGAATACCATTGAACATTTTGCCCAAAAACACCAACTTGATGTGAATCAAGCTTTCTTCTTGCTCATCCAATATGATTGGAATGAAGATGCTATTTCTGATGACTTGACCAGAGCTACATTCATCATCAATGCATCTGTGCCTGAGCGTGAAGTTGAGAATGAGTCTTAAGATGCTCCTGCGAATGAGTCTGAAGATGCTCCTGCGAATGAGTTTGAAGATGCTCCTGTGAATGAGTTTGAAGATGCTCCTGCGAATGAGCCTGAAGATGCTTCTGGGAATGAGTCTAAAGATGCTCCTGAGAATGAGTCTGAAGATGCTCCTGAGAATGAGTCTGAAGATGCTCCTGAGAATGAATATGAGAATGAGTCTGAAGATGAGCTTGCGAAAACAAAAATAGACAGTGCTTGATTCGAAATCAAACCGTCTCTTTCTCGATGTCATTCCTAGGTGATGAGGTATGTATTTAGTTTTGGGTAGTAAATGTAGTAGATATTATTAGCAAATCAGCTACTTATCCGGAGTAGATTTTGGAAGTAAATATATTTAGATTTTGGGTAAACGTTGTGGATCTTATAGCAAATCAAGGTATGTACAATATTTGGAGTTGATTGTGGGAGATTATGTAGCTGACATTCCGCGGATTGATTTGATATTTCGTTTAGCAGGATTGAAGTTGATATTAAATCATACAAGTTTTGTATTTTACGATTCCTTTTTACAGTTAATTCGCCTTAACTCTCATTCTTTTCTCTCCTCTCTTGCAGCATCCTACTATCAGGAATACCATTGAGCATTTTGTCCAAAAACACCAACTTGAATTGAATCAAGCTTTCTTCCTGCTCATCCAATATGGTTGGAATGAAGATGCTATTTCTGATGACTTGAACAGAGCTACATTCATCATCAATGCATCTGTGCCTGAGCGTGAAGATGAGAATTAGCCTGAAGATGAGAATGAGTCTGATGCTCCTGCGTATCAGTCTAAAGATGCTCCTGCGAATGAGTCTGAAGATGCTCCTACGAATGAGTCTGAAGATGCTCATGAGAATGAGTCTGAAGATGCTCCTGAGAATGATTCTGAAGATGAGTCTGAAGATGAGCTTGCGAAAACAAAAATAGACAGTGGTTGATTCGAAATCAAACTGTCTCTCTCTCTCGATATCGTTCCTTGGTGATGAGGTATGTATTTAGTTTTGGGTAGTAAATGTAGTAGATATTATTAGCAAATCAGCTACGTATCCGAAGTAGATTTTGGAAGTAAATATATTTAGATTTTGGAAGTAAATATATTTAGATTTTGGGTAAATGTAGTGGATCTTATAGCAAATCAAGGTATGTACAATATTTGGAGTAGATTGTGGGAGATTATGTAGCTGATATTCTGCGGATTGATTTGATATTTCGTTTAGCAGGATTGAAGTTGATATTAAATCACACAAGTTTCGCTTTTTACGATTCATTTTTACAATAAATTCGCCTTACCTCTCGTTCTTCTCTCTCCTCTCTTGCAGCATCGTGCTATCAGGAATACCATTGAGCATTTTGCCTAAAAACACCAACTTGATGTGAATCAAGCTTTTTTTCAATATTACTTACAAAAAGACAAATTAATAAAATTTATAAGAATATAATATAATTATCCCTAATTAACAACAAATATGCAATATAAAAATTGAAAATCTTCTTATAATTAAATGGATTGAAAATCTTCTTATAATTAAAAAAAAAATACATTTAAAAAAATGTCCAAAATGTCTAGCCTATTTACTAAAATTGCCACTGAATTAAGCTTTATAGAGAGTGTTAATTGAAATTCACAAGGGTAATTTTGTCTAAATAAAAACAGAAAATCGCATATCCAATTGAGAATTCGCATGTTTTTCCTCAAACCGACCCATTGAGTCGGATCCTTCAAACGGGCATCACAATTAATTGTTTTTTGGATTGTTTACTGGATTTGGATTGTTTCTTGGCTCTTTAATTGTTTGGTGGATTCTATTTGAATCGGCCTCAATCCTGCAAAACATACAAAACAAATCATCGAAAATATCAAATTATAATCTTCCAAATATCATATTATTTTGAATTAAATACCGTAAAGTTAGCTAAAAATTGCGTAAATACATACAAAAAAATAATACTTCGTAAATCCTTAATGATTTAACGATTAAAACAGCCTAAAATTAAATTGGAATAACCATTTTCGATGATTCGTATCTTTGATTTCCTACTTTCTCTCCAAGATATTCTCATATCACCTAAACCACAAACCTAGTCGCTACCCTCTCTATAAATACTAATCTTTAATCGACTACTAGGCAGTCTACACTCTACACTCATCAAGCAAAAACCTATTCCGAACTTTACTCGACTCCAGCAATAGCTCAATTACTAGCATTCCTTAGAGATGTCAAGCCGTAGCAATGACTCAATCCCAAGCATTCACAAGACCAAAGTATATTTCCTTTTTTTGTCAAACCACCGAGGTATATTTTTAAAAGATAATGTTTTTCTTAGTTTGTATTTTAATTTTTATGTTTGAAAGCCTCTTTGTTATAATCACGTATCAACATTAACGTGTATACTACTTAATTAGTACTATACCAATATAATCCACAATATTTTTGCTTATCTCATGAATTTTGTTTTCATTTCACTTTTGTAGACATCACCGACAAATCATGAATGCTAGCCAAGTTAAATATATGCCTACAGATGTAAATAAAACAAAGACTTTCAACTTATCATGGAACTACCTTGAGGAAGACCACACACGTTCGACCACCTAATTTTAATCAAAAGTTATAAGAACATTTATCCACCTAATTTTCTTTTTTATTCTTAAAGTTTGTTATTATAAGGGATGGATTGTGATACTAACCTTTTTCATGAGTTTTATATGGAACCAGTGTTGCTTTTAAGTTCTCGCATATGAAAATGTTTTTCTCCGCTTAAAGACACAATCTGTTCGAGTTTCCTTTTCGATTTTTTGAGCTTCGAAAATGTTTTTCTCCGCTTAAATGACCAGTTTTCAATCTCTTTCACCGCATGTGCGCAGCTCATGACAACAGTAAAATCAAAAGCTTATTTACTACCAAATGTTGTGTTTCAAGATCCAAAAGCATTGTCATAGTCATATCTGGCTCATGTCACAACGATGTAAGCATTTAGACTAAAGATTTTACTTATTCGTGTCTCCACTTAAACTATTATATTTGTCTTTTGATTTTAATTTACAGGCGCCAACGCTAAAGAGAAAAGACTATTAAGCAGACGCCAAAATGCGGAACAAACTTGATTTAATATACAAGCTGATATAGTGATATGGTTGTTGGATTTAAATCTATTTTGAAGTTGGACGATGTAAGCTTATGCCTTAAGACATAAGCTTCTTTTTATTGGTTATAATGGTTATTATAAATGATGTTTTTGGCTAACTCATTATCACTTCTAATGTTTATCAATATAAATGAAAGATGGCATAAAGGTTATTTACTGTACATATTCCACAGGTTGGCATTATTTCGATATAAAATGAGTTAAGTGGAATTGTTATTCTCTTTTAAACAGTTTTGGATGTGTATCAAAGGATTAATATATTACAAGAATACATATGTATTATGGGTTAAATTTTTGAAAACGCTATTAAAATTTCAATATTAAAATTAAAAATCTGGAAAATCTTATAAAATTATAAATATAATATTATACAAATTATCTGTAGTGTAGATAATTTATACTCTTCTAAATTACCAAATTTTAAACTAAATACAGATAAATTTAGTACCACGAAAAATACAAAAAAAAATACAATACTACTCTTTAAAGATAGAAAACTATGAAAATTATGCATATTAAAAATTTAAGGAAAAAAACTCTGTAGTGGACCGCAGGTTGATAAAATCTTTTACATGTTACACTGCAATAACACTTTTAAATTCACTACATACACTCTTGCTCTATACTCTCTCCTGCTCCGACCAATGCTCATAATACACTCTTGCTCCCCTTCATTTGTATGTAGAATCACGTCAAACGGCGATAATTGCGATGGCACAATTAATAAATCGTATTATTTGGTGTTCAAACCCTAAACCTCCTGATGTATAAGCATTAATGAACCTTACGCCAACCACTAGGCCAAGGGCTTCCACGCAATATCAAAAACTCCGATAACACTTTATAAAATTAATTAATTAATTTAAATTATATATTGCATTTAGAATTACAAATTTTAAGAAACTAACTAATTATATAATAACAAAATTATATAAAATATAAAAAAAATTTGCTCGTGGTGTACCGCAGATTAAAATATAGTTATAATAAAAAAGGTGGGCGTTATTTAATTTAGAAAATAACAAATTGTTGTAATTTTTTTTTAATGAAATATATAATAACATGAAATGTAAATAATAATAACTAATGTGGGCAAATTGCAAAAAAAATGTTCATTTTTCACAAAATGCTCCTCTTAGGATTTGAATTGATGCATGGGACATTTTAAGTAAAAAAGTACAGTATTATGGGAGTTTGTGAACAAAAGTTACAGATCTACATAATAGATTCTCTCTCTTAATATCGATTTTTTAAAAAATTTACATTTTTACATGTAACGTAATAAAGAAAAAAGAGAAGAGATTAAAGAAGAGAACAACTCGCCGACAAAAAAGATAGAAAGAAAATAATGGGGGAAGAAGAAGAAAACCTAAAAAAATCTATTTTGTTTTATAAAAAAGCTTTGAATACAATTTTTTAATAATAAAATTTTTCATTCAAATTTTATTAAATTGAAATAGGATGAGGATGAAGATGAAAATGTAGATAAAGATGAAGATGAAGTTGATCATGTGGAAATAACCTATAAATTTTGCGTTGCTTGCAATCAAGATATACAATTTGTTATAACCAACTGCACGAATGATGCTCTTGCACATATTAACCTTCTTCTTAGCTGTCATCACTGTGGTTTGTACTTGAACTAGAGGATGTTTTTGCCTGCGCTACTTGAAAAGACATGTGGAGTATACATCCCACTGTTGGTGACTTACTACATAGCAAAAACGCATCCTCTACGAAGAGGTATTTACTTTGCTTGGTCTTCCAGGGATGACATATGGAATCTTTGATGGTGTCATAGCCGAGTTTAAGATTTGAAATTTGAGGAGCAATTTTATTCTCTTGAACCTTTTTTATGTCAACTTTGGGCTAGTTTGCTTATTTTCATTTGCTATTTTATGTCAACTTTGGGCTAGTTTGCTTATTTTCATTTGCTATCTTTGTTTACGAGACTTAACGCTTAGAAGCTTTTTTTTGTTTGATTGTTGACGAGACTAACGCTAAGTCACTACCTTACTACCGTATCAAAACCACAAATCATTTTGTAAAGCCATTCGACTCGCTTGAAAGAAATATCATCATCACCAAAATACACGTTTGTTTATATTTCAACTCTGATACGAGAACATCTCCATAACGACGATATATCAATTTCAAAATTAATGTACAACGATTTTTTTTAACAAAATCAATCAAACTCCGTCTCCCTCTTGTATTGTAGATTGTGAACATTTGATCGTAGCCTCGAGAATATGGAAGACAAAAAAGATTCCTTATACTTGGTTGCGGTTTGTATTCAAAGCAAAGGAAATCGAGAAGCTGTGTAATATTTTGACAATCTCAACTTGATGAGCTATAGATCAGATGCCAGAAATGTCTTGTAATAGGCATAAACAAACAAAATAAATCTTTCACCCGCGCACAAGAAGTCAGATCAAGTAGCCAAACTCTTTACATATTATAATCTTTGTAACTAAAGCCTTTCAATTTTCTTTGGTTTTAGCGTGTCCATCTTATGAAAAAATACAATATGACAAGTGTTGCAATCATACCAGCGTATTTGATCCAAGTATCAACACGATTGCGCCTCTCAATGAGCCTCAGTACCGAGTTGGAGAGCCCTACGGTGTTCAGAACATCCAAAGCTTTACGTTGTGCCCTCTGACAGATCCCAAAAACCCAATATGAGAAAACCTTAATGGCATCAAAAATTATGTTTGTGTGGCATATAACACAGATCAAGATTCGGCTAAGGTTACCTTCAAACGATCCCTTTGTTCAGCATATTTGGAGAGGATAGCAACTCCACTTGAAAACGATTCTTCAAGCATCCTCTTTGAATTCTTAACAGAGTTCATAGCTTGAGCTTCCTCATCAAATATTTGCATAATGTGAGCTCCTTCTCCGCTCGCTCTCCCTAACAAATCCGCTCTCTCTTTAGCTTCCAACATCTTTCTCTGATTCCTCGACATGTATTTTTCCAGACTTTGGTTCAAATACTCAGCCTCTTCTCCAACTTGTTCAGTCTTTCTGCAACAAAAAAACCCCCAAAATTTACTTCTGATTTCAACACAAGAGCTTAAACTAAATCACCCTAACGTTCGAGAAGCACTACTTATGAGATTCAGAAACCAGTAGAAATCAAGAAACACCTAATCTGCTTTGTGATTTCAACACAGAGTACACAAGAACTGGACTAAATCACCCTAACGTTTGAGAAGCACTACTTATGAGATTCAGAAACCAGTAGAAATCAAGAAGCAACTAATACGCTTTGTGATTTCAACACAGAGTATACATACACAAGAACTTGGACTAAAACTACTCTTAAGCATTCAGAGATTTGCAATGATCACTTGCAGATGAATTTAGAATATGAGAGGAATGAAACAAGAACCTTCTCCAAAGATCACGCTGAGATTTAACATGGATAGAGCGCCAGAGAGCATCCATGTTGGAGCAAAGAGATCGGACCTCAGTAATGTCTCGTTTAACGGAGGAGGCCAAATCGGGAGAATCCATAGAAGATGACTCGAACCTCTCCAACCTCTCGATTCCGTCGCGAGCCTTGAGCAGAATCCTTTTCGCACTACTATATACCTCCGACAAGGATCCGCCTCCTCCGACGCTACCAGACGCCATTGTACACAACTCAGATCAGGGACCTTCTCCGTACCTGAATCAGAGATTTATTCGTAGAAATTGAGTAATATAAACAAACAATTGTGGAAGGAGAAAGAAGACGATAAGCTTGTGGTGCGCCTTCTCGGAAATTGCCGCCGGAGCAAATCGCAATCGGGGATGTTACGAGGCGATCGAGATTTTTGATCGGAGGGTAAGGAAACAATAAAATAATAAAAGCGCTAAATGCTATGTTAGGCCCATATCCAATATTTAATGGGCCTAGTTTGTTTTTGTTTCGCTCAACCTAACTTACAAACCTATAGTGATCGATTAGCATTATTAACATAGACAATAATCTCATATATAACACAATAACGTTTGGAAACGTTTACGTGTAAATGATGTGGAATCCACACTACTATTTTAATTTTTATGTGTAAAAGACAATTTAACTTTTCGTTTTGTCTTTAAGATATATATGTTCCATTTTCTCGCATATCTACTTAGTGGAAGTTAAAAGAATCATATGAATTTGTGTACCAATAAGGGGACAAATGATTATTCACTATTCTATAAGCTCAAGAATATGTTTTATAGACTAAACTTTCGTGCATCATGCCGGTATTAATATATTAAAACCTACTATTCAGATATATTTTTAAAGTTACCTTCTTATTAGTGTAATCATCTAAATGTCATTATCATTTGACGAGAAAAGAGAGACCCCTAGGTAGATAATATATTACCAACTCCTCTTGGTTTGAAATAACAAAGCCACACTTGTTTAGTAAAACAAACTCCTTGTAATAGCCACATTTTCAAAGTGCCGTGTTGAAACTACCACCCCCAAAAAGGCCAATATTATAGTGTTTTTTGAAAATATCATTGTGTACATGTTATTACATGTATGATCTTCTTCCGATCTCTTCTCTAGTGTTGTTTTTGTGTACACTTATTTACGTGAAATATAAGATATCAACTTTGAAGTTTCAAAGATATATATATTCACGTAATCACGTACGTGTACACTCGTTTACATAAAAGATAAGTGATACAGTACTTAAGAAATTTCAATGATTCTTTTTTATGTAAAATTTCAATTGTCACTAGTTAGGTACAAGGTTGTTTCACAAGAATAGTAAGATTGGGAATTTTGTGGTCCAAGATGTTTCATGTTATTGAGTGGACTTCCCCGTAAATCATTTTTTTTTTGCATTTTTTTCTTCTTATTTGATTTTAAGTTTAAAACGAAATTATCTCGAAAATTCACATGCACTTAAATGTCTACTATGATTGATATACATTAGAAATCAAACTAAATTATCAAAATATATTAGAAAAATACGATATCGTTATAGGTTAGACTAATGTTGAGTAATTGATATACATATAAGTATAACTAGTCTATGAGCATCATGTTCTCTCCAATCTTCTGATTTAGGCCAAATAACAGTTAGATTTTGGATATAAATATTTGATTATTCTGTGACTAACCTCAAAGTTATTGTTTTTGTTTTTATATTGTTATACCACAAAAATGTGGAGTTTGAAATGAATAAAGTAAAAAGTTTATCTTTTATTAAGATATATACTTTTTTCTTCCACAAATAGAAATTTTGATTATATCAAGAAGAATCAATACAAATAGAATGTCGTAGCCATTCTGGTAGAGCAACAAAATCAGAATAGAAGTTATTATCTAGAAAGCCATATTTAGCTAAGTTGTGAGCAGTACTGTTACTTTCTCTCTTAGTAAATATAAAAGAAGGTGAAACAAATTTTGATTCCCAATAATGTATGTCATGGAGAAGATTTGCTAAAGATCTATTAATCTGGATGCCATTTAAAATGTTGATTAGATTTACGCAATCTCCTTCAAAGATGATGTTGGTGTAGCCTCAGATCCATGAGTTTTGTAGACTAACTAGTAGAGCTTTGGTCTCTGCTTAAAGGGGGGAGTCAGCATAGCCTAGGGCAGATGATCCCCAGTTTAGCGGCGTCCCAAGGTGGTTACGGATTATCCATCCACCAGAACAGAGGCATATTTGATTGTCAAAGGCTGCGTCAAAATTGCATTTTACTGCAGATTGTGGTGGCGCTTTCCATTGTTGTGATTGTTGAATTGAGCCTTGAAAAATCCTTCGATGTAGTTTGATTTCAATCCATTCTTTTGCTTCAGCTTGAGCTTGTAAAACTGCTTTTGTTGCACTTTCTCTGTAATTATTAAAAACAGTGTTATTTCTCGCCTTCCAAATTCTCCATAGTAGCCAGATAGGTCCTAAAGTATCCTGAAGAGGTATCTCTTGTCGTGTTGAAAAAGCAATCAAAGTTGAAATGTTTTCCTCTGCATTATTAGATAAAAGGTTTAGATTTATAGCAGAGGTATTAGATAATCTCCATGCTAACATTGCAAAGGGGCATGTAAACAGAGCATGGTTTATGCTTTCTTCTTCTTGTCTACATTTGGAACATAGTGGGTCAATATTCATGCCTCTTGATCGAAGCCTTGTGGTGGTGGGCAAAGCAAGTGAGATCGTTCGCCAGATGAAATGTTTGATCTTTGGCATAATATTTAATCTCCAAAGTTTGTTTTTAAGTTCAACAGAGTCATATGGGATAAGAACGTGGGGAACAACAGGATCATGTGTAAAAAGCCAATAGTCGGATTTCACTGAGTAGTCGCCAGATTGTGTATAGTTCCAAATCAACTGGTCAGGTCTGTCATTTGTCGATAAATAAATGTTTTTGACATAGTCTTGATCCTCTGGTGCTATTGAAGATTCTATTTTGTTGATATCCCATGATTGTTTCGATCCTTGTTTAACAATTAACTCTTTGATCAGGTATGGTTCTTGTAGAGGCATGATGGATAGAGGTCGTGGCGGATGAGTGTTAACCAAGTTATCTAATCCAATTCTAATAGATTGTCCATCACCAATGATGAATCGAGATCCTTTTTTAAAAGGGATATACCAACAAGCAAAGAAGACCATCCATAGGATTGAGTTCGTTTTGGTGTTACATCTAAGAGTGACTATGTCGGGTAATATCTAGCTTTCATGACAAGAGCAAACAAAGAGTCCGGGAATTGGATTAAACGCCAAGCTTGCTTCGCTAATAGAGCTTCATTAAATTTTTCCAAATCACGGAAACCTAATCCTCCTTCTTTCTTAGAGATCTGCAACTTCTTCCAAGATATCCAGGGTATCTTACAGTGATGGGAGCTCTTTCCCACCAAAAGTCCATTAGCAAGGATTCAAGATCAGTTGTGACTCCTTTTGGTAATTTAAAATAGGACATGGCATAGACTGGCATAGAAACCGCTACAGACTTCAACATTACCTCCTTTCCAGCCGGCGAGAGTTTCTTCGAAGTCCAATGTGAAGTTCTTTTCTTAACACGTTCAATGATAAACTCGAACATCTCATTCTTTTTCCGGCCAAACTGTTCTGGTAGTCCAAGATATTTGTCGCCTCCTCCATGGTTTGGAATGTTTAAAATAGTCTAAAGTATGTCCTGTGTTGTTCCAAAAACTCTCGATCCAAAAGTGATCATCGATTTGTCTGTGTTGATTTTTTTACCCGAATAGTGTTCGTATACATCAAAGACGTCCCGTAATGCTTGGCAGTTCTTCATGTTCGCTTAGCAGAAGAAGAGGGAATCATCTGCAAATTGTAAATGGGTAATGCGAGGTACTCCATTCCCAATTTTCACACCCTTGATATCACCATCGTTTGCATATGTTTTGATAAGGTGACTTAAGATGTCAGAGCAAAGAATGAAAAGGTATGGAGAAAGGGGATCTCCTTGACGAATACCCCATGTTGGTTGTACAAATCCATGAGGTGAGCCATTTATTAAAACTGAGTAAGTGGTTGAACGAACAATAGCCATAATCCATCCAATCCAACGATCAGAAAAACCAAAAATTTTGAGTGTTGATTCCAGAAAGTTCCATTCAACTCTGTCATATGCCTTACTAACATCAGTTTTGACAGCTATATATGTTTGCGAGACGCGCTTTCGAGATTTCAGAGCATGAATGACTTCATGTGCGATCATGACATTATCCTGTATGATTCGACCCGGTATAAACGCAGCTTGTGAATCAGATAAAATACTATCCAAGTGAGGTTTGAGACGTTTAACCAGGCATTTAGAGATGATCTTGTATAGAACATTGCATAATGCAATCGTTCTATAGTCAGATAGAATTTCAGGATTTTCTGTTTTTGGTATCATACATATGTTTGTATGATTTATTCCTTGTGTGATGGTGGATGTAGTGAAAAAGTTTTTAACTTCTTGTATCACATCCTGTCCCACTATGGACCAGCAAGGTTTGTAGAATCTTGCAGTCAGACCATCTAGTCCCGGGGCTCGGTCATCACCAATTAAACACACAGCCTCATAGATTTCTTGGTAAGAGAATTCTCTTGTTAGAGCAGTATTGATATCATCAATGACTGTTGCTTTAAAATCCGCAAAATCATTTGGAGAAATAGAGTGTCCATTTGTAGTAAACATTTTGGTGAAAAAGGCTTGTGCATGATCTCCTATTGCTCGAGCACCGTGAATGAGGCTTCTTTGCTCATTATAAATGGAATTTATCTTGTTCTTCAAAAATCTAGTTTTGGCACAGGCATGGAAATAACTGGTATTTTGGTCACCCTCTTCGATCATTTGATTCCTGCTTTTTTGTTTCCAGTGTTGTTCCTTATCATTGTAGGCTTTGGTAAGAGCTGCTTGAAGCTGTGGTACATTTTGTCTATCTGTTCGATGAACACTTTCCATTGCGGAGTTTAGTTGAGCTTGTAGTGCTTTGATTCGCGTTTCTGAATTAAGTTGTGATTTATGTTTCAGAGAAGACATGCTTCTTCGACAGTTTGCAATTTTCGAGACAATTGTTGGATTTAAAATATCAGTTCCTTTGTGCCACCCTTCACGAACAGTGTCATTGAAAGTTGGTAAATCACATAGGCGTTTGTCGAAAAAGAAACCTCTGGTGCGAGTTTCATGCATCACATTTAATCGCAAATATAAAGGTCTATGGTCTGATCCCGAAAAGTCCATGAAATTGAGAATCGCATTTGGGAATGTTGTTGCACCAATGCTATTAATCATACCTCTATCCAAACAGCTCTGAATGGTATGAGAGTATCGTTCTCCAATCCATGTAAATTTATTCCCTCTTGAGTTGATATCATCCAAGTCACATGTAGATATCATGTGTCGAAAGTTTCTGAAAGACCATTCATCCCTTATGGGACCACCTATTTTTTCGTGGTTGGATAAAATTTCATTAAAATCTCCAATGATTATCCATGGATCAGAACGATGGTTTGAAAGATGCTCAAGATGATCCCATAAGTGGTGCCGTTCATTTTGTCTTGGGTGACCATAAACACAAGACAAATAGAAATAATTGTTTTTATAGGTAGCAGAAACATCAATGAGTCTCTCATCCTTTGAAATCAGGGAGAGAGATACATTTTTGTTCCACATAAGTGCTAAGACACCAGTCCTTCCAAGGGGGGGGCTGATTTATAATGTTAGACAATCCTAAATCATCCTTTAGATTACATACCATTTCACACTTATTTAGAGTTTCAATCAGAAATAAAACATCACACATAGTTAGTTTACATATCTGCTTTATGGTAGCAGACGTCAGCGGCGATCCAATGCCCTGACAATTCCAGGACACTATCTTCATGGAGGATATGGGGGTACTGGGCCCCCGGCGCCTCCGTCTAATCAATTAGTGAAGGAACACGATCCAACAGAATTGTCGTACTTTCGGTGTTTCCGGAGATTGCTCAGAACCGCCATCTCCTCTGCAGCATCGACTTGGTTAAAAGCATTTTCAAATCTGACTCGCTTGCGTTTGAGAAAGACAAAATCAGGTGTTGCATTGTCTGTGTTTTCCTCGAGAAGATCCTTGTGCGCTTGAGAAACAGTCAAGTTCCGCACATACTTGGCATGAAGGTAGCGACCACGTTCTGCTGTTAATTCTGTGTCCTCAAAAAGACTTGGAACCTTGGAAGAGAGAGTGTTGGTAGGTGCATTTTCATAAGTAGTTCCCTTTGGAGGTGTCATTTGTAAACCAGGAATAGCCACAGAAGGAGACATAGCCGGTGTGGTATCAGTCTCCGTCATGTTGTTCTGGTCTCCATCAAAGTGATCATCACCATCACTATCAGCGTCAGACACGTACTGATCAGGATTGTCGAATCCCATGGGACATTCCTTGTTATCATGTTTCAAGGACCCGCATTTGGTGCAGAAGTTACGGAGTCTCTCAAATCTAAACTTAACGATAGTATATTCACCTGGCATAAACTGAACATTTTTTTGGAAGCGAAGTGGGTTATCGATGTTCAAGTCTATCCTAACTCTTACAGAACCAAGTTGGTTAACATTCTCATCGTAATCTACTTCAGTCACATAGCCTAGACTATTTCCAACTCTCCTAGCCATGACATTAGTTAAGTAGAGGATTGGGATACCTTGAATTTGGACCCAAAAAGATATAATCTTCAAATCATTTTCGGCAATATTCGGGTACCATCGGTGGGTTGTAACCATCCAGTCATTGAATGACCATGGGCCACGACGAAGCACCAAATTCATCGTTTCTTCAGACTGGAAACGGAACTGAACTCTTCCTCCCTCAATTATCCGACCAACACATTCTTCAGCGAATCCCCAAACCCTGGGCATCTGGCGGATAAGGGCCTGTAAATTCTGTTTATGGGGGTTCACCGGAGTAACCACAAGGGAGAAGCGGTTAATAGCAGCCGCCCTTGATACAAAGTCCGGTGGAAGAGTTATTAGGGCATCATCAATTCCAAGATCGAGATCTTGGACAGATTTTCGCAAGTAATCACTCATTGTGTGAAAGGGGATGGAGAATCGAAGATGGGATAGTGAATTGAGTAAGAAAATCACGTGGGGAACGAGCAATTTATAGGAGGACATCCATGGCGGTTTTATGGAACGGTTATCTCCTGCGGAAAGGGGAGAAGATAAACTAACAGAAGAAAACCGTCAACAGTGAAACAGCGAAATAGTTTGATAGATGTGTCGGTGGAAAAGGAACTCTAACAAAGAGAAAAACACCGGCAATGCCGGAAAAGTGGACTATGGCAAGAATCGCCACAATAGTCGCCTCTAGAGCAAAGCAACATTAAAATATATACTTAAAACGAAAACCTAAGTTGTAAGTTGTCTTTGATTTTTTGTTCATTGTATCTTTCCTTTTTTTTTTTTTGGACAACTTTCATTGTATCTTTCCTATGACTTATATATATCACAAAAACGCCGCAGTCCCACCACATTTCACAATCACAAAAGTCATATTCACATGCATGTGCGGATCGATATTTCACATCCAGTCAATTGTAAAGTTCTCACAAACCCTGCAGGTAGAACAATATATATTCTTCAAAATTAGCTGAGCACATTACTTGTTAATTACATTTTGTTTTTATCTATTATATACAATCTAACTTCGAGCTAGTCCAACATATACAAGTGAAAAATCATATCACGTAAGGATCAGCTGAAATCTTTTGAAAGGACACATAAGTGAAAGTAGTCAACTCTGTAATGTTTCTGAAAATTTCGTTATATATAATTGAAATGCTATTTAAAACAATTAATACTAAGTATGAATGTATGAGTCATAAACTATAAACAAGCATGTAGGTAAAAAATTTAATCAAAATGTTCTAGGTAACTGATTTTTTTCTTTTCTGTTGTACTGAAAATAAAAAAAATCGTCATTGGATAAGTTCGACCAATCAATCAGTAAAGGAAACAGATTCAGATATGGACATATACTTATGTCTTCACCGAAAACAATAAGGTCGTTTCATACACTTTCTAGGCACTTGCTAGTTGCTAGATGTCACGGAGACGTGAATGAGATGGACCCTTGAAACTCTAGCTACTACCATAATTCATTTTTCTTCTTTTTAGGTTCAATAATAATTTAGAGTTAGAAAGTACTAAAATTATAGAACAGAAAAGAAGTTGGAAAAATAGTATGATAATGGAATAGGATTAGTGCACAATTGCACATGTTCTCCATTTGCCAAAGGACCAAACCTTTGTTTCTCTATCTCATCGTACTCATTTCATCGGATCAAATTTTTCATTGCTTATGGGTTGACATTTGTAGGTTGAATATCTTTATACTGATTATTTTGTAAGCAAATTTTGACGTTTCCTATGATAATTGCCGGTAATTTAGAAGGAGCTAATCACTAATCAACTTTCTAAAATATGGGAGGATTTGACCTACAATTACGAACCACCTGTATCATTAGCAAAAATAATGAAAGGTTTTGAATGATTAATAGCATTGAGTAACTTTCTTATTAAAATTTTGCTACCTCCCTATATATAACAGTGTAGGAATAAAAGATAGATTTGTGTCATTTGGCTGAGTGGCCTAAATAAGTGGATAACAATATAACATCAGCAAGCAAACAAAAAATGCCATCTCATGACCGTACAGCCATACAATTAGGGATTTAACATGCGAAGGGAAAGCTTTCAGAAAAAAAAGAAAAAGATCTAATCATTGATTGGAAAGAAAATTCAGTAATGAAATTCAAAAAAAAACGTAGATTTTATGTGATTTTATGTATTTTAAAAAACCTTAATAATATGTATAGTGAAAATGAAATATCAAAATTGAGCAAGCTAACACATTTAGAAGAAATAAATTAATAACATAAAAATCACTATGAAATAGATTAAAGTAATTGCAACACAATGGGATGGTGGAGAAAATGCTATATATTCAAAGTAATAAGGACTAGAAGATCTAATCATTTATCTAACTGGATGTTAAATTATTTATCATCTATACATATATACAAATATCTTTTTCAAAACGAAAATAAAAATCAAACAACGTTGCATATATATATGGTAAAAAAATGATTTTGGTAAAAAATAATAACATCTGACAGATGAAAATATAGAAGAATAACATATTGCCATCATTTATCCTTGGTTTAAGAGGAAAAATCTGTTTAGAGGAGATCACATGTACTAATTTAATTTGAACATAGGAGAAAAAGCTAAAAAAATAGAAAACTAAAAAGAGAAATTAAAGAAAAAAGATTAAAGAGCATAAAGCAAGTGGTGTGGCACATATGAACAAGCCAAACACAGATGAATTTAGAACTAACATGCTCACACATGCATCCCCACCCCAATATGTGAATCCAAATATTTAATGAAAATTAATTATATTATTTTCATTGCTGAAGAGAAATTAGATTATTTTTGTCGTTTATATATATATATATATATATATATTTTTTAAAATGTTTAACAATACAAGTTTTATAACAAAATCTTTACAAACCAAAACGCTTAGTCATTTATACAAACACGCATGGTTCAAAATTATTATGGTATTCATATCTAACAGTCGAGAAGGCACTATTAAAAGAAGTATGTACGAACCTGACAATTAAGATGGAGATTCACGACACCAAGATTCCTTAACCTTTACAATAATTGATACAGTGACGTGAAGGCACTTGCGAATTTTCCAGCCCACTCATTTGGCATATAACTAATTACATTAGTTAAAGATGTTAAAATAACTAATTAGTAGATTAAACTTTTATAAAACGAGCCAATTATTAAGAGCAACAGAATATTTAATTACAAAAATAAATATTAAATTAAAAAGTGACTAGAAAATTTGCATATAAACAAAGACGACGAACATAAAGAAAAATACACAAAGCAAGGGCACGTGTGGAGTTTTGCTGTGATTTAGCTTTCTATTTTGGTGGAAAACACCAAACTAAACTTCTTCTTTCTCATTTATTTTGTTGAAATTAACTGTTAGTTTACCCTTTAGCTAGTTTATGCATATTTTGATAAAGTTTTAATAAAATTTAGGATTTGGAATAATAAATTTATACTAAACAAAGAAATGGTATTTTTGTTTTCTACTAAACTCTTTTTCAAAAAATGGTATTTTGGATTTTTTACCAACTACAATATATAAAATATCTTAAGGTTTTTTAAAATATTTATCATATAAATAGTTCAACCATAAATATAATTAATATTTTTTGGTAGTTCAAATGATATATGAATCTCATCCATTACACATATATGTAGTAAATTTGGAAAATGGAAATCATATCAGTTTAATAAGATAAACCCCATAGATAAATTATTAGTGAAAAGCTGTCGAAATATAAATGTTCTTTTGTCGTCGTCATATTGCTTTATTCTTATGCCCATCATAATTAACTTTTATAGGGATTATTCCACTAAATCAAAATCTCAGTGCCGTTACAAAGAAGTTAGAAATTGTTAAAAAAAAAATCAAAATCAAAATCTCAGAGGATGAGATTCGCCGCATTTGTGAATATCTCTCACACCCTATAATAGATAGCTGCTAAGGCGAGGCTGTCTCTATTGTACCATCTCGAAAGTAAATAATGCAATGTCTGCAACTGTACCATCAACAAAGCCAATAATGCAATCTAGCACTTAAATATAAGTATCAACACTATTAGTACCTAGTTATATATAAAAGATAATGCATATTTGTTACTAGTAGTTAGTAAAATATAATTCGAACTTTGTATTTGATTCAGTTAAATTCACAGAAATTTTCCTCGAGTAAATTATACACCCATGTGTAGATGTAACTAAATACTACAATGTTTACTACTAGTAGTAAAGATATAATCATATAGGCTGTGATTGGGAAACACTCAAAGCGGATTTCAAAACGTTTTTTTATGAAGACGGCTTTCCTTACACCAATCATAAGTTTTTTTTCTTATTTGCGTTTTTTTTTTAAAAAAAAAACACACATGCGGTTTTAAGTCTTGGACCGCTTTCCCAGAGAGATACACCATTTAACCAACGGTTTTTCTAAAAACGCCAATGGTCATGTTCGTTTGGTGAACCAGATGCAATATCTCTGTTTATTATAATTCGTTTAGTAACAATTAGGAACTCATCTAGATACAATATCTCGATACATTTTAAAAACTCATCCAAAAAAACTGAATTTCTGGATGAGATTTTTTAGAGAGTTTGGATGAAGTAAACTCATCCATAATTTATAAAAGTTAAAAATACTCCTATTTTAATTAAATAATTACAAAATATTTTTTCTCAATTCTAATATACATACAACTCTAAAATTCCAATTCTTCACCCACCAACCTGCAAAATCTCATTTTTCTCTAAAACCGCAAAATCTCGTTTTCCCGCCAAAACCGCAAAATTTCGCTTTTCCCGTCAAACCGCAAAATCTTGTTTTCCTACCAAAAAACACAAAAACATGAAAACTCGTTTTTCCGTCAAAACCGCATAGTTACGTTTCCCGTCAAAACCGCAAATTATGTTTTTCCGCCAAAAATGCAAAATTATGTTTTCCCGTCAAAACCACAAAGTTATGTTTCCAGCCAAACTCGCGAAATCTCATTTTCCCGCTAAAACCGCAAAATCTCGTTTTCCCGCCAAAACCGCAAAATCTCGTTTTCCCGCCAAAACCGCAAAATCTCGTTTTCCCGCCAAAACCGCAAAATCTTTTTTCCGTCAAAACCGCAAAATTATGTTTTCCCGCCAAAATCTCGTTTTTCCGCCAAAATCGCAAAATCTCGTTTTCCTGCTAAAACCACAAAATCTATTTTTCTGCCAAAACCGCAAAATTACGTTTTTCGGCAAAATTTTATTTTCTCGTCAAACTCGCAAAATCTTGTTTTCTCGCCAAAACTGCAAAATTTTGTTTTTCTACCAGAAACACAAAATCTCATTTTTAAATATTTATTTAATATATATGAAAATGAGCAAAAAAACATAAATAAATTTAAATCACTAAAACATATTCAATATAAAATAAAGGGTTTTTTAGTATTTTACATATATTATATTCAGATACAGATATCAAATTACAAAACAAACATAATTGAATAAGATACAATTTATGGATACATGAACCAATAACACAAACAAACATCATCTAAATGTTGTATCCAAATACTGCGTCTTGATACTGTATCTCAGATATTTTTGTCTATTTCACCAAACGAATAGGGAATGTATAAATTTTTTATCCACATTACACGGAAGCATCGCTAGACCGTCGATTCCCGACTCTGAATCGGAAACGGAATCAGAAGCAACCGGAATCGCATGGAAGCATGGCAGAATCGCGATTATGAGAAAAGACAATCTGGAAGCTTAAAGGAATCGCAAGATTTCGATCTGGAAAAGTATGAGAAATGAATGGAAGCGTTATGACCAAAGCCACTTGTGAAGTTAACTGAATCTTTGTATGTTGCTTGTTCAATTTTGATTACACGAGATGAAATAGATGAATTTTGAGTTTAAATCCAAAAAAACAGATAGAAATATTTTATCAAAAAGAAGAAAAACTATAGACGGCTACAAGTAATAAACGGAGAAGAAGAAGCACAACTAGGGTTTTAACTTCTAAGAAACACGTGGCTTCTTTTATCATATTTTGCATTTTAAAAAAAAATAAGCAGTATTTATATGGCAATAATAAACGTGTATACTGGTTATTATTAAGGCTTTGTCATTGTATACGTGTATAACAAGTATTTACATGGCAATAACCAGTATTTATATGGTAATATATATATAGTTTATTTGGTATGATAAAGCCTTAATAATAGAAAGAAAATGTTTGTAAAAAAGAAAATAATATCAAAAGAAGATTTTCTTTATAAAAAAAATATTCATAACAACAAATTTTCTTAGTATATTTATTTGTTAATTTTGTGCTTGTGTTGTTAAAAAAAATTTGATTATCTTTTTCTCTAACAAAAATTTCGATTAAAAAATAATAAGTTTGTTGAATATTTTTTAACACAGTTTTTTTAGTATCATTTTAGAATATATATAATTTACAAATAATCTCTATTTTAATTAACAAATTACAGAAATCAAAATTTTTATTTATAAATACAAAACAAATTAAAATATATAATCATATTAGTTATTAATAAAATAATATAAAATCCGCACTGCAAATTATTTTTCACCAATCAAACATTATTTTGTACCGTTTATTTTGGAGTAACCGCACTTGTCCTGTAAATACATTTATCCTGCACGTACCGCAGTTGAACCGTCCCATACTATTAAATTATTTGTTCTGCGTTACAAAATACGCAGTTACCATTCGAACCATAATAGTACTTAAAGAAAATACAGTTTTCACCACCGGTTCTTTCCCAAGGTACTTGTCAAAGTCAAGTCAGGTTTTATAGGTTGAGAATGAACCAGCATATGCGGAAACATTGACGAAACTGACCAAATTGCTGCAAGCATGACGGTGCCTAGAATCTTATTGTTTTTTTTTGGTAAGGCAGAATCTTATTGTTTTTAACTTTAATTACAATATGGCATAAGAAAATTGAATTATCTTTCATCAGATTCGCGTAATTTACAGGTTTTCGTTTTTTGAACTTTGTTCCCCCTAAAAAAAGTCAAGGGATAAATGTGTAAACGAGCAAAATCAACAATGCGACTTTTAATAGTTAGTTTGCTAATCCTCGAAACATTAAACATTGTAAGAAAATGTCTTTTATTTATATGCCAACAGAGCTTTTTTTAATCAACTAATCTTCATCTCATTAATTCTAGTATTAAACTATCGATTTAATTTTTTTTTGATGGATGCGATTAGTTGGAATCATTTGACTAATGGAATAATGTGTTGACTTCATGAATCTTAGTTTTTCTTGCCTCAATTATTGGTAATTTCTAACCATTCGAACTATTGTGAACCAAAAGAAAAAACCCCATATGAACTTCAGTTTTAACCAAAAATAAAAATGTAATAAAACCAATTAAATACATAAGCATGCATTTGATTAACCCTAAATTAATGCAAATGTCATCAAGAGGGTTAAGAAAATTTACGCACAATGAGTGTCACGTCCACCACTTTTCAGTAGAGGTACTTGAGTGGGCATTCGAGTATTTTTGTTTTGTCTCCAGTTCAAATTCTACAATAAAATATCAAATTCATTTATGTGTTTGTGTATATATCCCGAGAGTGTGTGATATGCATCTTCCTTTATTCCTTTTTTTCTTTCTCTGTCACTGATCTAATTAATATAAAGATACGGAAAATTATTTATAGTCCCTTTGTTTAGGGAGGGAATTTGGACCACCCAACTTTATATTATCATGTACTTAGTTTTTAATTGTTTGCTTCAATAATAGCTTTTCCTGAAGAGAGACTAAGCAAGAGCACATGATCTCTGATTAATATTATGCTGTGTTTACAAGATTAAATATGATTAAAATTGATGAATGACCTTTGACTGATATTTTGCTATAATTTCCAAGTAAATATAATAGTTCTTTCGTTTTCTTTTTGGTCTGAAATCGGTTCGGTATAACTTTAATCAGTCAGAATCGACTGTACTCATTTTGGTCTTCTGTTCCGAGTAATAACAACTAGTAGTGAATAAACAAAACTAGTAGGGGCAATCAATGGTAGATGTGAGTACCTAAGTTTCGAAGCCTCTGACCATAGACCCATTGTCACCTATTTCGACCTGAAAAAGAAGAAAAGAAAATCCCTCTTTAGATATGACCAAAGGCTGAGAAAGAATCCGGAAGTTACACAACTGGTCAACCAAACCTGGAAACTTATGATCCACGAGAAGGTTGATACTAAACTAAGCAGATGTAGAGATGCGATCATTCAATGGAGTAAGGCAAAACATCTGAATAGTCAAGTTCGGATAAAGAGTTGCAAAGATAACCTGGAAAAGGCCATGAGTGATCCCGAATGCACAAATGATTGTCTTGCGTCTATCATAGGGGATCTCCAAAAAGCATACAATGATGAGGAGGAGTTCTGGAAGCAACGAAGCAGGCACCTATGGCTCAACCTTGGTGACAAGAATAGTGGTTTCTTCCATGCAACCACCAAAGGGAGAACAACAATCAATAAGTTCTCGGTTTTAGAGGATGACAGAGGAGAAGTGTGGTATGAGGAAGAACAGATCGTTAAAGTGATAACAGATTATTACCAAAACATCTTCACTGCCATACCAGGAGAGCGACGTCGAACCATTGAGGAAGCAATACAACCATGCGTCACTGAGGAAGTGAATGCAAATCTGATAGCTGACCCATCTGAGAAGGAGATCCGTAACGCTTGTTTCTCTATCCATGCTGATAAAGCCCCGGGGCCTGATGATTTTTCTGCAAGTTTTTTCCAATCAAACTAGAAAACAGTTGGAAAGCAAATTGTCAGTGAGGTCCAACAGTTTTTCAGATCAGGCACTTTACCTGCAAAAATCAGTGCCACACATGTTAGAATTATCCCAAAGGTAAAAAGCCCCCAAACAAAGAAAGACTATCGTCCAATTGCTCTCTGCCCTGTTTACTACAAAATTATATCCAAGTTGCTTACCAAGAGATTAAAACCGCATCTCAATGCATTGGTCTCTGAAAACCAATCAGCTTTCGTCCCACAAGGAGCCATTGCTGACAACGTCTTGCTCACACATGAGGCTTTACACTACCTGCACACATCAAAAGCAAAAAAAAGGTGTTATATGGCGGTAAAGACTGATATGAGTAAGGCATACGATCGAGTGGAATGGGATTTTATCCAAATGGTCATGGAGAGAATGGGTTTTCATCATGTGTGGATAAACTGGATAATGCAATGCCTAACTACAGTCTCCTACTCATACCTGATCAACGGAGCAGCTCAAGGAACAGTCCTGCCTCAACGTGGCATTAGGCAAGGAGACCCACTCTCACCATTCATCTTCATCTTATGTAGCGAGGTATTGTCAGGGTTGTGTAAAAGAGCCCAATCTGAGGAGGTTTTGACAGGAATCAAACTAGGAAAAAAGAGCCCGAGGTTAAACCACCTCTTGTTCGCTGATGATACCATGTTCTTCTGCAAGGCGGAAAAGGCAGACTGTGACAAGCTACTTGAAATCCTCAGGAAATATGGTGAGACCTCCGGACAGATGACTAACACAGAGAAGTTTGCTATCACTTTCTCTGTCAAAACAAACACTACCATCAGAAATCAAATCAAAGACCAATTAAAGATCCGGAAAGAAGGGGGACAAGGAAAGTACTTGGGCCTCCCTGAACTTTTTGGTAAAAAAAAGAAGGATCTGTTTACTAGCATTGTGGATAGAATAAGATAAAAAGCTCGCAGCTGGTCACCGAAATTCCTGTCATCAGCAGGGAAGATGGTTATGCTCAAATCAGTTTTGACAGCAATGCCAACATATACTATGTCTTGCTTTAAATTACCGGGTTCTTTATGCAAGCGTATCCAGTCGGTGCTCACAAGGTTCTGGTGGGACTCCTCCCCGGAGAAACAGAAGATGTGCTGGATATCATGGACGAATCTATCCAAAACAAAGGGAGAAGGTGGGTTAGGATTCCGAGATATTGAAAGCTTTAATGATGCTCTATTAGCAAAATTGAGCTGGAGAATTCTCACCTCACCAAACTGTCTAATGGCGCGGATCCTCCTGGGCAGATACTGTCACTCTACCCCTTTCCTTTGCAGTGTACCACCAACCAATACGTCTCATGGATGGCGTGGTATATGCATAGGAAAAGAACTCTTGGAGAATCAACTCTCGAAAGTTATTGGTAATGGACATCAGACATCTCTATGGAGTGAACCGTGGCTATCAATGGAAACTGCCTTAACTCCTATGGGACCACCAACAAAGGAGACTCAGTCGGATACAGTGGCGACCCTGATCTCATCAACTACAAAAGACTGGAACAGGGAAAAAATCAGACAGGTCTTACCGGAGCTGGAACAGACCATTTTGGAGATTAAAGTAAGCACAAAAAGGGCTGAGGATACCTTTGTATGGCTACCAACCAGAAATGGCGTCTACTCGACCAAATCAGGGTACTATGAAAGCATCAAAAAGGAATGTGTAGCAACATTGCAGCGCCCACCTGCAAACAGTAATTTCAACTGGTTAAGCGAAGTGTGGAACATCCAAACCTCTCCGAAGAATAAATTACTACTCTGGAAAGCTATGAAAGGGGCTTTACCTACTGGCGAGAATTTGCGTAAACGAAACATCGTGACGGAGACCCTATGCCCTTTATGTGGGGAGATGGAAACTAGTGAACATCTTTTCATCAGATGTCGATATGCTCAACAGTTCTAGAATCTGGCGCCGTTTCACCACCCTATTGCGGCTAGCTCCTTATAGTCCCTGAGAGCTCTAATCGAGTCAGCGAAAGCTTGGATCTGCTTACCCCCTTGTGGAATAAACGTAGGACCTTTGTATCCGTGGATAGTATGGTCGATCTGGATCTCTAGGAATCATAAAATCTTCAGGGATGTTTCTTATTCTCCGGAGGAAACCCTGACCTTTGCTCTTAAGATGGGAAGAGAGTGGTGTGCAGCTCAAGAGTTACCAGAAACCCCCACACCCCGAATGATCAAGGAAGCCCTGCATCCGCTGGCTAATGATGTTGTTGTATGCCAGGTCGATGCAGCTTGGAACAAGGAGACTAAAGAAGCTGGATGCGGATGGATATTCCGGAATGACCATATCGGACAACACTGCAAGGGATCGACTATCAGTAATTTCATTCGATCACCACTCATCGCCGAGGCTATATCCATGCTCCACGCTATCCAAGATGCTCTCTCTTTGGGTCTTTCCCAAATCTCAGTTGCTTCAGATTGTAAGCAATTAATTGAAGTCATAAACTCGGAGAATCCACCCAAGGAACTCCATGGGATCATCTTTGATATCTTCGATCTATCTTCCTCCTTTCGCTTTATCAGATTTTCTTTTGTCCCTAGAAACTGTAATCGGGATGCAGATGCCCTGACAAAAAACGCTTTAGCTACCTATGTACCTGGTCCGGTTTAACCGGTTTATCTTAATTGAATTTCGATTTGCACAAAAAAAAAACTAGTAAGGGTTTGATTGACAAAAAAACAAAACTAGGGGTTTTTGTTTGAAAAGAAAATAAACTTATTTCAAAAATTAGCATTATAAAAAATAAAAATAAAATCCACCTTGTCGCATTAAATAATCATCAAGTACATGAGGTGAAGTCAATGTTTGCATGGATGTGTGTCTCTAACAAAAATCGACTACTGTTTGCATTTATACTCACACGGAGACGATATCGATTTCTGTGTTTAAGAAGTCTTTCAGATGTAGGTTATGTAATGGACAGCATCCGATTGCAAAAGTTAATAAGAGTCGGACGAAATTACTTTCTACATGATTTTTTGTTTCTTTTCTTTTAAAATGTTTGTTTTCTACACAATTTATTACCACTTTCCATTTACGTGAGTGTCCTATGTACCAATTCGAGTCCCCCTTGAGGTTCATTTTCATGTGTTGTCATTTTACCCCTATTTTATTGACATGACCTACGTAACATATCCATACTCGTACGGCTAAAAGGGTTATATATGTTTGTGTTGTAGAGAAATAGTTTTATGAATAATGAAAATTTATAGATTAATTGGAAGATAATTCTCGTATATATAGTATATTCACATTCAACTAAAGTTTTTTCATTTGATCTAGTTTGAGGTGTTTATTTAAGCTCACATATTCCGTCTTCCCACATAAGTTTATTTCCATATTAATCCATTTAAATTAGAGCATTATATAACTCTGTGGATGTTGGAAAAATAAAAGAGAAGTGGTTTTTATAGTCATCCAAAAATATATAAAAGAAATAAATTTATTGCTTTAGTTATGATTCAGGTGATTGAAGTAACATTGGAGTGGTGGTGTTTATCTTTTAATGCAATCCGTCGTGAATTATGTTACCATCAGTGACTTTTGTGTAAGTGAAGATAAAGATATGCATCAGAGTCAGAGGACATGTGTTGATCTCGTGGATAAATAGTCTGATTCTGTACAATAATTTCCTTGAAATTACAGTACCATTTATTACACAGTGCATCAACAATATACTTCTATTTACAAAGTCAAAAATTTTAAGCTCTTCGTTTATTTTTTTTATTTTTTTTTTCAACGGGACAAAGTCATAGAAGGTTTAGTAGCTAAGTTAACGCTAATGTCAGGATCGAAGTAGCTTCACTGCAGTCTGCGCATATTGTCTCCTTGCACTGTTAAGGAAAAAAAAAAGAAAACCAAGTGGGCCAATGACTGTAGTAACTTTTTTAAACAAAAGGGTTTTTAACCAAATCCATTTCGAAACTTTGTTCATAAATAATTAAATTAGTTGGTATAAAATGATTAAGTAGGAGGATAAAAAAGATAGGGTAGGTTTTGTTTTCAACAAACGAGGAAATCACCGACGTGACTTTTGGTTAAAAAGACCATATTCGTCTTTAGGAATTTGTTTTTTTGGTCAACTATTGGGTCACAATTGACCGGTTCATTAGCCAAATTCCTATATTTGTAGGAGCCGAAACTCGATTCCGGGTGTGATGGTGCCTTGTACAAATGGACTTATTTTCTGCCATTGCACTAAGGTCACTTCACGTCTCTAGGAATTTGTTTATATGAAAATAATTCAGAAATAAATCTTTTTTGACTTATGAAACAATTGTAGCAAAAAACAGAAAAGTACAAATTAATACATTTCGAAATATAATCGTTTAGTAAAAAATGTCAGAGTGAGAAAGAAAGAAAGAATAGAGAGGCGAGTTTTTACAAATGTTATAGGAAGCACTCATTTAATAATGTCAAACTATATACAATATACTAGTTATCAAAACAATGTTGGTTAGTTCGGATTTTAAGTTTCTAACTTGTTAACTGTTTCACAATTTTGTTCGATGATTGAATTGTGTATGTTTATGTATAATGGATCTAAGCTCCTCGACAACCCAACATACAATTTATTCGGCTAAAGTAAACAAACATAAATACATTATCTACATAAAATTAGCATACGTATTCACATACACTATAACATTTGTCATTTGAATTAGTAGCATAAGACATTGTTAAGCCGGTCTAATCAGTCAGCTGTTATATGCCTTTTCTTTTGACATAGGAGAATTAAAATTAGGGATCTTCAGAGGCGTGATTAAAGCAGCTTCAACTTCTCTTTCCCACAAAAGATGGCTTTCAATACTATATATAATTATTTATTTTCCGTACCACAGTGTCTTACTCTGACTCTGATTTTATTTCTTTTTTATTGAATAATCACAAAAAATAATTCACTATCACGACGTTCGTTTTTTAAATAAAAATCTCTATAAAGTATAAACTAAACCGGGTTAGATTCGTTTTCGTTTACCAGATGTCTGTTAATGTGAACCCCATTATCTTATCTCTTTACTATAATAACTAGATTTTAACCCGCGGCACACTGCAGGACAATTTTTTAAAAAATAATAACATTATAATTTTTTTTTTATTTTTTTATATTTAGTTTGTTTTGTTTAATTAAATAATATTTTTGTTTGGATTGTCAATTATTAGAACAATAATAGGGGAAAATACATAAATATGTAATTTATAAGCTATCGTCGGATTAAGTCACATTTTTACCAATGATTTAATTGTTTTACAAAATTTTAGTTAAATTACCCTAATTTAATATGTCTAATATTTTTATATTAGTGGTATTGACCAAATAATTAAAGGAAGATTTAACCCGTGTTTCAAAACCAGATAATTTAACGATCCGTGTTTCTAACCGAATTTTTAAATCTAAGAGATCATACAGTCTCTAAAGATCTATTAAAATAGGTTTGGAGATTTTTATGGGACTAAAAATTTAATGCGTAGAGTTGTTTTTGGAAAAATCGAAATATATAGATGTTGTCAGGCTATTTATGACAATAAATGTATCAAATTAGGTCGACTTAAATAGTTCCATTAAATGAGTTTTCTGGATTGTTATTTTAGGAAAATAGTTAGAGGTTAATGTTGTAAATAAAACAAATTAAATAACCAAAACTTCAAGGGCATAACACAAAATGTACTTCAAAAATAATAATATAGATGATGATGATTAAAACAATTAGAACGAATTAGAAAAATAGAGGAAACAATTAAAGCTGAGACCGTAATTATAGGAATGGGAGACTTGACAAATGGAAGATGTGTGAACACTGAACATATATATGTTTTCTTACACACTCCCAACCCTTTTTCACTTGGACTCATTGGAATATACTCACTCCGTTTCGATATATAAGAGGTTTGGAGTGAAATCACGCAAATTAAGAAATGACCACTTTAAAAAAGTTCAACCAAACACAAACAAGACTGTATAATAAAAAATATTAAACTAATCTAAAAGTAACATAAAAACTTAAAAATATCTTATTATATTATGAAACAAAAAAATCTTTTTTAAAATATTCAATATTATGAAACGGAAGGAGTACAAATTGTTTTGTGTGTACATTATCATTATTCAATGTCAAACGAAACTCAACCACCAAAAATTGCTTATAATTACCCCAAAGATAAGAAACGACCGATTTGAAGAAGTAGCAAAGGAGATTAGATCTACTGGAAAAAAAAAAACTTTTTATAGAACATTTTATATGATAAGTTGCAAGTGTAGCTGTAACATTGAACATATTAATTAGCAATTCGATTTGATTCGTAAACATATTTATAACCGTAAGACTTTTTGATTTTTGAAGGTTTCTCCGTAACATCATTCACATTTTTATATGCTACTATTTTAACAAATAAACATGTTTTTCTTTTCCGTAATAACCATGTTTTTATTAACCCAGTAATTTTCTATTGTTGGTGCTAAAGATTAATCGCTAGTACTGTACACATTTCCATCGAAAGAAAAATCATAATCGATAATAATTGTACCTACCAAATTCGGTCAATAATTAAAAAAAAAGTTATTATATTTTTAAATAGTACTCCAATTAGGGTCTGAATGGTAACATCGTATTTGGTTGTATGAGACAAAAAATTTAGTAGTGCGGTACGGTTCAACTGCGGTTCATGTGGGAAAAATATATTTGCAAGACAAATGCAGTTTTAACAAAATAAGCGGTACGGGATAATATTTGATTGGTGAAAAAAATTTGCGGATCATAATATATAACAATATTAAAATTACTTATATATGCATACTACTAAAATTACTTTCATATATTACATTTTGAAATTTCTGTTAAAAATAAATGAAAAAATAAAAATTTGAAAATGCATTCTAAAACTATTTGAACGAGATAAAAAAAAGACACATAGAATTTTTTTTATTTTGTCGGAGACACATAAAATTTTGTTTAATAAAATATGTGTTAGTTTTTAAACTTTATTTGTTCAACATAAGTTATATGTTAAAATTACATGTAAATGACAAGAAACAGTTGCGAAAAAAAAAAAGACAAGAAACAGTTTAATCACACACAAAGAAAAAAAAAAGTTATATGTTAAAAAATTATTGTGTGCGTTTTTCAAATAACGCAGGCTATAGGCAGTAACAGGTAATAAGTGCGGTCCATGACTAACATGAAACCTAGAAAACCGCAACTAACTTTTTTTTTTTTTTTTGAAAAATGCAAGTTACAATTATTTTGCTGATTGGTGTCTAAAATAAGTTTCACAAAAACGTGCTTTGAAATATGCAATTCTAATGTCTCCAGCCTTAGTTTATTTTTTTTTGTTGTTGTTGTATCTTACTGTAAAAATTTCTATATTTATGATTGTTGATAGTTTTTAAAAGATTTGAGACCAATGAAGAGAAGAAACTGTTGGAAGTCAAAAAACTTATCTCCATTTTCAAACAGTGTTGTATGTCGGATTCCATCAATCTCTCTCTTCCATCATCTGTCACTTTCTTTGTTTTCTACGCAACAAAGAAACCGAAGAAAAAAATAAAAAAAATAAAATCAATTTACTAAAATTAATATTAACTTTATTGGAGAGAAAATATAAAAAATAACGCACTAAAACGCAAACGAATCCAAGAACATGGAAACAAAATATGTAAAAAGGAAAAGAAAAAAAAACATCAAGCGTGGGCTGTGAAAATCACTACACGAAAGAAAAAAAAAAATCCAAAATTTTCGCTAATCTAATTTATTTTTCTTTACAAAATTGGCATAGAACAGAATAAATACACTACATTAACTCACTAAAATTACAAAAAAATTAAACGGTAAAAACGATTAATAAATAAGGAAATAAAGTATGTTTTTAATTTTAAAAACGGAAGTGGGATTAGTCAAGACTTAAAAAAAGAGTATGGGAGAAGGCATACAGAGCGGAAGAAAACTCAAAAGATGAGATTATAAAAATATAAGTGCTGTGAAGAAGAAGCTATTTGTTTTATTTTTTTTTATATATACAATTTATAAGAAAATATTTATATTTATATTTTTTATTTTAATTTCTTCAGGGCTGTTGTGGTTTTTGAGGTTCTCTATAAAGCAAAGTTAAAAAACATATACACAAATGTCCCAAGAATCTGATCAGACAAAACAAGAAGAAGAAGAAGAAGAAGAAGAAATTAAAGAGCAACTTGAACTATGGCGCTGGTCCGAAATGCAAGGCATTGAGCTTCTCCCTGACAACAACAACGACTTTATAAACCCAGAAACAGAGCTTCGGAGAAACTCGCCGGAAATGGATAATGACGGTGGTCCTCCTCCTCCGCCGCCGACACAAGTGGTTGAAGAGCCAAAGAAAGCAGAGATTCCTGGAGTTGCTTTCAGAGAGCTTTTCAGATTCGCCGACGGATTAGATTATGTACTGATGGGAATTGGCTCTGTTGGTGCTTTCGTCCATGGCTGCTCTTTACCTCTGTTCCTTCGTTTCTTCGCCGATCTTGTTAATTCCTTTGGTTCTAATGCTAATGACGTCGACAAGATGATGCAAGAAGTTCTCAAGGTACTCTAAACTTCTCAAAGTTTCAATTTTTTTGTCTTCCAAATCTCTGAAACAACACTAAAACTGAAAAAAAAATGTTTTTTGTTTGTTTGTTGCAGTATGCACTTTACTTTTTAGTGGTTGGTGCTGCAATCTGGGCTTCTTCATGGGCAGGTTAGAAGAAAGAAGAGATCTAAAGTTTTATATACTGTTTTCTTGATCCGATTCGATTTTGAGTTTGGTGTTATTGTGAAACAGAGATTTCGTGTTGGATGTGGAGTGGAGAGAGACAAACAACGAAGATGAGGATTAAGTATTTAGAAGCAGCTTTGAATCAAGACATTCAGTTCTTTGATACAGAGGTCCGAACTTCAGATGTTGTCTTCGCCATTAACACCGACGCTGTTATGGTTCAAGACGCCATTAGTGAGAAAGTAAGAAACTTTCTCTTTTTGGTTCTTTTTGTTTCTTCTTTACTCATCTGATCTGATCTTTTCAATGATGAAATCTCAGTTGGGTAATTTCATTCATTACATGGCGACTTTTGTATCTGGATTCATCGTTGGTTTCACGGCGGTGTGGCAACTAGCTTTAGTGACTCTCGCGGTGGTTCCGTTGATAGCTGTGATCGGAGGAATTCACACAACTACTCTCTCTAAGCTCTCTAATAAGAGTCAAGAGTCTCTTTCACAAGCTGGTAATATCGTCGAACAGGTAGAGTGCAGCACAAATCCCTAGAAAACAAACAAAAAATAAATAAAGTTTCCATTTTTGTCAAATCTAGTAATCATCAATCATCTGGGTGTTTTTGGGTCTGATTCGATTTGTTTAAAAATGGCAGACAGTGGTACAAATCAGGGTAGTGATGGCGTTCGTTGGAGAAACAAGAGCTTCACAAGCTTATTCATCAGCTTTAAAGATAGCTCAGAAACTTGGTTACAAAACAGGTTTAGCTAAAGGAATGGGACTTGGTGCTACTTACTTCGTTGTCTTCTGTTGCTACGCTCTCTTGCTTTGGTACGGTGGTTATCTCGTTCGTCACCATTTGACCAACGGTGGTCTCGCCATTGCTACAATGTTCGCAGTCATGATTGGTGGATTGTAAGCTACTCAACTCTTCTCTGTTCATCACTCTTTCTTCTTATCATGTGATTTTGATATTGGTTTTTGATTGTTTGTTTAAAAGGGCATTGGGACAATCAGCACCGAGTATGGCTTCATTTGCGAAAGCTAAGGTTGCTGCGGCAAAGATCTTTAGAATCATTGATCACAAACCTACTATAGAGCGGAACAGTGAGTCTGGTGTGGAGTTAGACTCAGTCACGGGTCTTGTTGAGCTGAAAAATGTTGACTTTTCGTATCCGTCAAGGCCAGATGTTAAGATTCTTAACAATTTCTGCCTCTCTGTTCCCGCTGGGAAGACCATAGCTTTGGTTGGTAGCAGTGGTTCAGGCAAAAGCACAGTCGTTTCGCTTATAGAGCGGTTTTACGACCCCAACTCAGGTTAACAAATCTAACATTCTGATACATTTTCAAGCTGTTTTGTTTGAGCATTGTTAGTTTAACACGGTTTTATCGTCTCTCTGCAGGACAAGTTTTACTAGATGGTCAGGACCTAAAGACGCTGAAACTGAGATGGTTAAGGCAACAGATAGGGCTTGTGAGCCAAGAACCTGCATTGTTTGCCACTTCTATCAAAGAAAACATACTCTTAGGCCGTCCTGACGCAGATCAAGTTGAGATAGAGGAGGCTGCTCGAGTCGCAAACGCTCATTCTTTTATCATCAAACTACCCGATGGCTTTGACACACAGGTCTGGTGTTTTTAACATGACTCATTGGTTTATGTGCATCTGTGTTCTTTTGATTCTTTAATTTCATTAGTTTAAGGTATTTTTGAAAGAGTCAAAAGAGAGAAGAAGGTATGGTCATTAGAAAAGCATTTATAACAGAGTAACATGGGTTTGGTCAACAACGCATGTGAGACCCAGACAAGTAGTTTTAGTCATGTGTCTTGATGTTGAATATTTTGAGTGTTCATGTGCTTGTTTTTTTCTTCCTACTTTAACTTCAAAATCAGCAACCACTATTCCACTGTTTATTTCAGTCATTATGTATTTACATTAATGTTGGTAAATGTGAAAAATGTCAGGTAGGGGAGAGAGGACTGCAGCTATCAGGTGGGCAGAAGCAAAGAATAGCAATAGCAAGAGCAATGTTGAAGAACCCTGCGATACTTCTTTTAGATGAGGCGACGAGTGCATTAGATTCTGAATCAGAGAAGCTTGTGCAAGAAGCATTGGATCGTTTCATGATTGGAAGGACTACTCTCATCATTGCTCATCGCCTTTCCACCATACGCAAAGCTGACCTTGTTGCTGTGCTTCAGCAAGGAAGTGTCTCAGAGATTGGAACGCATGATGAGCTTTTTTCCAAGGGAGAAAACGGAATCTACGCTAAGTTAATTAGAATGCAAGAAGCAGCTCATGAAACTGCTATGAGTAATGCGAGAAAGAGTAGTGCAAGGTATATATTCGGATTCATTTTGTGTCACACTAAGGTTCTTTTCTTAAGTTACTAATGATTAATATATATATATATATATGTTGCAGACCTTCAAGTGCTAGAAACTCGGTTAGCTCGCCAATAATGACCCGGAATTCGTCGTATGGAAGATCACCTTATTCAAGGAGACTCTCAGATTTCTCAACTTCTGATTTCAGCCTCTCCATTGAAGCTTCGTCTTATCCAAACTATCGACACGACAAGCTGGCCTTCAAAGATCAAGCCAATTCGTTCTGGCGACTAGCTAAAATGAACTCACCGGAGTGGAAATACGCTTTGCTTGGCTCTGTAGGCTCTGTCGTTTGCGGCTCCCTCAGTGCTTTCTTTGCATATGTCCTCAGCGCAGTCCTAAGCATCTACTACAACCCGGACCATGAATACATGATCAAACAGATTGATAAGTACTGTTATCTCTTGATCGGTCTCTCTTCTGCAGCACTTATCTTCAACACACTCCAGCATTCTTTCTGGGACATTGTGGGTGAGAATCTGACCAAGAGAGTCCGTGAGAAGATGCTCACTGCGGTACTCAAGAATGAGATGGCTTGGTTTGATCAAGAGGAGAATGAAAGTGCAAGAATAGCAGCTCGGTTAGCTCTTGATGCCAATAATGTGAGATCCGCTATAGGAGATAGAATCTCAGTAATTGTGCAGAATACAGCACTGATGCTAGTAGCTTGCACTGCCGGGTTTGTTCTACAGTGGAGACTAGCACTTGTCCTTGTTGCAGTCTTCCCTGTTGTTGTTGCTGCAACTGTCTTACAGGTTTGTGTTCTTACAAAGCAAATGCATACTCTTATTGTTGTGTTTAGATCTAATACTCTGTTATATCTTTTTAACAGAAAATGTTCATGACTGGATTCTCCGGAGACCTGGAAGCGGCGCATGCCAAGGGGACGCAGCTCGCTGGTGAAGCCATAGCTAATGTCAGGACAGTCGCGGCCTTCAATTCAGAGGCAAAGATTGTTCGTCTCTACACTGCAAACCTTGAACCACCATTAAAACGCTGCTTCTGGAAAGGACAGATCGCTGGAAGTGGTTATGGTATAGCTCAGTTCTGTCTTTACGCATCATACGCTCTCGGGTTATGGTACGCATCATGGCTTGTGAAACATGGCATCTCTGACTTCTCCAAAACCATAAGAGTCTTCATGGTTCTGATGGTCTCAGCCAATGGTGCAGCAGAAACACTCACACTAGCTCCTGATTTCATCAAAGGTGGTCAGGCGATGCGTTCTGTTTTCGAACTTCTTGACCGCAAAACCGAGATTGAACCTGATGATCCTGATACCACCCCAGTCCCAGACCGTTTACGCGGCGAAGTCGAGCTCAAACACATTGATTTCTCTTACCCTTCAAGACCAGACATCCAAATCTTCCGTGACCTTAGCCTTCGTGCTAGAGCTGGCAAGACTCTAGCACTTGTTGGTCCAAGCGGGTGTGGGAAAAGCTCGGTGATCTCCCTCATCCAGAGATTTTACGAACCATCCTCAGGCCGTGTCATGATTGATGGTAAAGACATAAGGAAGTACAACTTGAAAGCCATAAGGAAACACATAGCCATAGTCCCTCAAGAACCATGCTTGTTCGGAACCACCATTTACGAAAACATCGCATATGGACACGAATGCGCGACCGAAGCAGAGATCATACAATCTGCAACTTTGGCCAGCGCCCACAAATTCATATCCGCGCTACCTGAAGGTTACAAGACGTATGTTGGGGAGAGAGGCGTTCAGCTCTCAGGAGGACAGAAACAGAGGATAGCTATAGCGCGTGCCCTAGTTAGGAAAGCAGAGATCATGCTACTCGACGAGGCCACAAGCGCTCTTGATGCAGAGTCTGAGAGATCAGTTCAAGAAGCATTGGACCAAGCTTGCTCTGGTAGAACGTCCATTGTCGTGGCTCACAGGCTATCTACAATCAGAAACGCCCACGTGATCGCGGTGATAGATGATGGTAAAGTTGCGGAACAAGGATCGCATTCGCATCTCCTCAAGAACAATCCTGATGGAATCTACGCGCGGATGATACAGTTGCAGAGATTTACGCATACTCAGGTGATCGGTATGACGTCAGGTTCAAGTTCTAGGGTTAAGGAAGATGATGCTTAGTACTTACTACTTTTGGTCATATAGAAGAAGAAGAAGAAGAAAGAAGAGAGTATAAAGAAGAACTAAATACCAGAAGATGTTCTGAAAGAAAAAAACTCTACGAACTCATTTTTTCTTGTTTCTTGTTTTGATTTTGGGGTTACTTATTTTTGGAACGACGTTTTCAGATTTGATGGTATAGTATTATTATTGTGTATTATCATAAATTAATCTAATTTTTCACCTCTGTAATATCCATTTATGCCATAGCAATCTATGAGCCTTTCTAGTGAAGTGAAGGGTGATGATTGTTTCATTGAGGTCATATATCTCATTGTGATTGAGTGCACTCGTTACCATATATATATTGGTTGGGTTTGTTCAAGATTTCAAGATAAGACTAACTTTCGAATCATGAGATCCGTTCTAAAAGAAAATAAAATTATATGATATATGATGAAATTGTAATCTTTTAAGGTTTTTAATTGCATTTGCATAGGTTAGATGGGGGTTTGAATGTTGTGGGTCTTGTATGTAGAACATTATTTTAACATCACTTGTGTATAAATCATGATTTTTTAGTAGATCATGATTAGTAAATGTAAGCATATAAAATTGGTTACTAGAGTTTTATGTCAATACTGTCAAAAAGGATGCTTTAGAGTTTAGACACACGAACATACGTGGGGAACAAAATTATGAAGATGAGAAATAAACAGAAAATGATAAAAAAAAGTGGATGGGTCCAAAAAGGACATTGAATGAGATGATGAGACCCAAAGCTAACAAAAAAGAAAGTAAAAGAAAGACAAGACAACATTTCTTTTGTGTTTATATGACTTTTTTTTTATGAACACTTCTTGATTTCATTATCTTTGTGCAGCACACGCGTGCGACCATACATGCATATATGCATATGGGACACACACCATGATGATGATGACGACTACTTTGTTTTTGTTGGTGAGTGCAATAAGTTTGTGTTTAATTATGAGCAAACTTGGAAATTATAGTGGAGGAGAAGAAGCACCTAGGCACATGTCGTTCACTAATTGGGAATTTCAACCAAGGCCAGAATTATTACCCTTGCTACCTACACTGGATTTCTCCACTATGTATTATGTAACTTGTTCACAAATAAAATACTACATCATTTTCTATTTCCTTTTCCTGGAAGTGAACATTTTTCTATGTAAAGTTTTTACTTTATATAAATTAGATTTTAACAGTTTAGATATCAGTGACGCTATTATAATTTAATGAAAAAGCACTCAGTAAACTCATTAAGAAAACATGTAATGATCGCTTTGTGGTGGTGTTAAACTGTTAATGCATCACAAAATTATTTATAGGACAAAGTGTGGCTTACATTTTTTCCACATGACAAAATTTGATAACTATGTCTATGTGACAATCAAAGAATCTAAGAATTTCACCTGCCAATAAATATTCATGTTATTTAGAGGATGCAGAGAGACATGATGACTGGTCGTTTAGCCGTTTTTCACTATCTTTTCGTCTCAAGGAGTCCAGCAATTTCGCAAAGCCTGTTTATATCTAAACGGTTGGACTGATGCTGGTTAGTTCGTTGATGTACCCACAAACTTTGTTGGGTCCGTTTTGCTCTGTCTTGCGTCATGGGCTTGGAAACGAAACTCTAGAGGGCCAGCAGACTTTTCCCGATCACATTGACAGTCTCTTCTCGTGTCTGAATAACAGCATCATCCTCCGGTTTGTTTCTCTTATGGAATATTAAGCGTGGATGATCTCATAGGATTTGGCTGGTTTGGTTGTTTTGATCTGGTGATCATGCGCAGGCAAGATGGAACATATAGAGATGAGTATATTTTGTAGCAATTCTAGTAAAAAGACTGACATGTAGTAGAAGACGATCAGACAAAACCTTGTATCATTAATTTAGTTAAGGACCATCTTACAACAAAATCCAAGTTCCATCAACTGTTGAACTTATAAGTAAAAACAAACTGCAAAAAACTCAGACAGCCATCAGCTTTGGACCATTGTCCGGCATTCCCATTCCACCGGCTAAATCTGCATCGAGTTGCGAGTGTGGCGCTGGTCCCTTCATCATCTTCACACTGCAATCACACACAAAAATCCAAATGGAGCAAAACAATTTCAGAGTCATAATACTCATTAAGGCACAATAAACACCTTCGAAACCTATAAACTAACACCTTAACAGAGCTAAAGACATGCGTAGAGCAACAATATAATGTTTAGTTAGCCAGCTATGTCAAAGAAGAAAGGTAGCTTTGAACATAGCATAGTAACTAAAACAAAGTTCCAAACACAAATGCAAGGCAAGTCAATGAAGAATAAGCTTACCGCTTCTTGTGTTTCTTAGTCTTGAAATGATCATCTCGCACTGATGACTTGGAGAAGTACCGACTGAAACACATATAAAGGTACAAGAGCCAAATGGGTCAGTCTTCTTAACACAACAATCAGAAACATATAGACAGGTTCAAAGTTCAAAAGATTCATAAACCCAAAAGAGTCCAGAGAGAGAGATTTATGCTAAGAAAGGTTAAACATTTATATTGATTAAAGTCTTTCTTACTCGCAGTGTAAGCAGTAGAATTGACCCATTCCAGGCAAATCCTGGTCAAGCTCTAAAGGCTTCATCTCCGACTCAGGTTTACGCAACTCAGTGTAAACCAAATCGTCTCCTTTCACTTCGAATTTGTCACGGCGAGCTGTTTTGTGAGATAATCTCCTCTTCTTCACTTTTCTAGTCGGACATCTACCCATTTTAGCCTCCTAATGTAATGAAATTGAACCCATCAAACTCAAAATCAATAAAGAATCTAAATGAATCGAAGCATCAATTGAAAAACTTACGATTCAGAGAAGAAACCACAGGAGGAGCTGGAGACGAAGACGACGATGCGGAAGAGGAAACCCTAGAAATTTTCTCAGTTTCGGTTATAAAGTGTTAAACCTAAAAAAAAAAGCGGTTTGAAAGGATTGAGACGTGATAAAGGCCCATTTTTATAAATAAGCTTTTATATAGGCCCGTATATGATTAATTTGGGCTTATTAAATTTTATAGTTCAAAAATAAGAAAAAGTCAAATGTAAGACCAAAATCCGAATTTACATGACTTGATAGACTCGTTTTATGCAAGAAAACTTTATTATAGCAAAAGGAAAGTCTGTAATTACATTGTAAGATAGTTCACGAGTTTTTTAACTAGCTATGTACTCGGACTGAATTTGGGTGAATATAATCAGAAGTTTCATAAGCTTATTAGTATAACAAGAAACTACTATAAAATCTTTAGAGTTGCATGGCATGCTCTTCATGCTCCTCACGACAATGTCTTCTTCTCCAGGGTGTTCTTGATCATCACTACGACGACATATCCTTAGTAGAACCGATCTTACTCTCTGTCTCTCTGAGGAAACAATCGGATTTTTTTTAACTGATGATGTACGTTAGTACGTAGTAGGTTCACATCTAGAGTAAGGGACAATGTTCCAGCTAAGATGGTACGTGTCAATTTGTTAGGATTTAGGAATGTGGGAAATTCCTTTTTTCTTTCCAGATACTTCTACACCATATAGACTCGTCGCGATAGGGTCTCGTTCTGATAAAATAAGGTGCTTGTGCCGAGGGAAACAATAATGATAACAATGATATTGAAACAGACCCGTACCAAATCCAACTTTTATTATTTTTAAATTCTTCTTGTAATAGTGTTGCATATCGATTGGAACTTCGTTTAGATATCATGTTTAAAAATTGAGTTCTTGCTGAATTGGTTCCTACTTTGTCTCTGCCCCCACTAAACTTGATTTTTAAACGTTTTATATACCCTATCGTTTTCTATGTACACCTCTTTTGCAAAGATGTAAGGAGATGCCCGCGCGGAGGAGCAAATATGATATGAACGGCTTTGTCTTGGGGATTAGTAGATTTAATTTGATGAGTAATTTTGTAATCATAGCTTGAAGATGAAATGTGTGTTGAAAACGTTTCCACACTTGTGTTTCATGTGGCTATACAACATTTGTCAAAATTCGTGATTGTGGTACTTGACAAAAATAGTTTAAAGGATTTGAGTCATATGACGTGTTAAATAGTTAAAAGTAACAACCATGTTTACCTTTTTCTTCCTAATAGTTAAATAGGGTACGTACACAGAGCACAAAAGCAAAAACGATGCCAAACTAAAAACAAAACAAGAAATGGTAAATGCTAAAATCGTATTTAGCTACGAAAAAATATAGGATTACATACTGACAAACGTAACTCCAAACTACTAACACATAAGTTTTCAAAACACAAACAACAAAATTTTAAGTACAAAGACAAAACTTACGATAAAGTTTGTGGTCATTTTTGATCGTTAAACTTCACGAAAAAGAAAGTTCTCAATCAAACTCTATTATATCTCATGTCAATATGAATTGAATATATAAGATAATATGTGTCCACCTCAGCTATTACGTCACACATAGGACCATTTAAAAAAACAAATTCAACAAAAAACACAATGAAACATGATGTTGACAAAATGGACCGGTAAAGGGAAGAACGAAACGCAATTACGCAACTCTTCAAACAATTTTTTTACTTTTCCTTATCCTTTTACTATTCATATGCAGTTGAAATAAAGTTTTCAAATAAGTTCAATATTTTTCACACACCAAACCCAATAAGATAGTGTATTCATAAGAAAAGTAAAAGTGTAAAACTCAATATGTTTTTGCAGTTCCTCATGTCTTTGTCTCTATACCGCAGCCCATGTTTTTTGAACATAGGCAGTTCTTGGCCGCTTCCATGAAGCTGAAACTTACTAAAAGTCTAAAACCAAATTAACTCGCATAATTTAATTCAATAATTGCTCTTCAGGGGAGCAAACAAAATTATATTGAAGAATTTTTAAAATAGTTATATAAGCTAGTGGTGCTGTACGAATTGTGTAAACTAGTGTATGTGCATTGGTTAGGTGATACGAATAGTATATTACAAGAAAACGTGGAAATTACATTCACAATACTCGAAAACATATACAATTTTTTTGAAATATGCATATAAATTTGTTGTTAAGTTTACTAGTAGCATTGGCATATATGCAAATTACACACACACTGACACACATGTCTAGAATTCTTTTATGTACTGTACTAAATATATAATTCAGTCAAACAACTTGACAAATTAAACATGTGCCATTTGTCGTTTTTCTTGTATTATTTTAAATTTTTAGATCTGATCTTAGTGTGAGTAAAATGGGATCAATATCAAATGTGGTATTTTTATATCATATTTTGGGTATATTTTCCTATAAAATACAACAAAATATCTAAAAACGTTTGCTAAATCTGTTGTAATTAAGGAGTTTTATCTTTATTTTTTATAGTCTGTTGTAGAAGTAAACCACCTTCTAAAATGAAATTTCTAAACAAAAGAAAAAAACCCAAAAAGAGAAGAGAAGAGAAGAGGAGGTTCCATCAACTTCACTTATAATGAGACAAGACTATGCAATTTGCAGAATCATGACTTTAACCAATACCCAATATCTATCAGAAAGAAAAGTATCATCTTTATCTCTTTAATCTCTTTACAAATTCTTTAAAAAAAAAAAGAAGAAGAATGATGTGATTCAAAAATTCAAAAAATGGTTTAATTAAATCATCACTTTTGTTTCTATTATTTAGTCCACAGTAATTCGTTTACGACCACGTTGTATCGATCCATAATGTAATGTTTTAGTATTGTATTAGGTTACATCTCTAACGGTTATATTTGCCAACTTATTGAAAACTAAATTCTATTGAATAAAACTGTTCTCTTGTTTTACGTGTTTTGTTGTCTAACCAATCTCTGGCTATCTTTCCATTATTATCGAATCAGCAGTTAATTTAATTTCTCACCTGACATAAAATTATCGATTCATTTCTCATCCTACTCTAAATTATATAACCTATGATTATTTGTTTATGCTTTTGGACCATTTTTTATTTTGTTTTTGACCAAACTTTTGGTGAACATTCTTTCATAATTGAATATACAATATATAATTATTAACAAAATAATACATTCACTTTGTATCTACAAATTACAAAATGATCCCAACTTTTCGTATACTACTTCAATAATAAAACAGCATTTTGCGATATATCTTCTAACTAAAGTTTTGTTTTTTTAGTAAGGTAAGGATGTATATTCTTTGAATTGTGACTATTGGTCGAATGTATTTTTACCTTAAACTGATTAAGATTCGGCTAATCTAGACTATAGTCATCAAGTAGTCAAAGCTGAGAAATGATACCCTTTTTGTGTTTCAAAAGCAATGCTTACCTTTAAGAAATCAATAAACTTGATCAGCTATTTTACGCAAAAAAACAAACTAATTTTTATTAATATTATCCATTGATTATTTAAAAATAATGTTTGTTCAGAAACTTGGTGCCTTCGTGTCTAGTACCATCACTTGTGTCAAACCGGCGTCAAACGCCCACTCTCGCTGACCTCAGCCCCCAACAAATACACACACACAAACACATACGAAATCAACATGTAACATCAAACCATTATAAATATACTTAAGTTAAAAAAAATCAGTATCAACAATATTGTAAAATAATAACCTCCACGCACCCTATATTTCTCTATATATACGCACATTTGCCTCCACTTACTCTTGTTCAAACATTTCTTCATCTTTCAAATACAAAAAATAAAAATAAACCCCTAATAAAATTTGACACTTTAACCAAGAAATGGGAGAGGTTCAAGAAGGTGCCAAAGTTGAACAAGAGAAGAAGCCAGCAGCCACCGTAGTCTCAGCTGAGACTACAGACAGCAAGCCAAAGAGCGGTGAAGGAGATTCTGCGGCAGCTCCGGCCGCTGCCGCGGCGGTTGCCTCTGCCTTTGTTTACAAAGTTGATATGCACTGCGAAGGCTGCGCTAAGAAGATCAAGCGAATGGTGAAACACTTCGGTGGAGTGAAAGATGTGACGGCGGATACTGGTGGGAATAAGCTTACGGTGGTCGGTAAGATTGACCCGGTGGTTCTCCGGGAGAAGTTGGAGGAGAAAACTAAGAGAAAGGTGGTTCTCGCGAATCCACCACCACCTTCACCACCTAAGGTTGAGGGATCTGTTCCCGCCGCCGTTGAAGAGAAGAAAACTGACGGTGGAGATAAGGCGGCGACTCCTCCTCCTCCGGCAGCTCCAAAAGAGGTATAAATCTCTACTTGAATAAGAACAAGAGGCAACTAAAAGCTTTTGCTAGTGTACGCTTGTTTTTAAACAACGTACGTTAGCAACTTAAAAGGATACAATTTTGTAGTGTGGATCACACTAGTTTAATTAGGCAGATAAGTTAAACGAAAAAAGATTAGGCAGCTACAAAGTAATATTTGTTTAACAAAGTAACGAGTATGAATAATTTATTGATTTGACTTTAATTTCTTTTTGTGTTTCAGAGTTCGGTGGCTTTAAAGATCAGACTACATTGTGAAGGATGTATTCAGAAAATCAAGAAAATAATATTGAAAATCAAAGGTAAGAAAATAACAATAACAAACGAAGTTACTAAATTCGAAAACCAAAAAAGTAAATATTAATTATGCTAATTTATTAATAATTAATTTGTATTCAGGGGTCGAAACGGTGACTGTTGACGGAGCTAAAGATGTGGTGACAGTGAAAGGAACAATGGACGTTAAAGAACTAGTGCCTCTTCTCACCAAGAAGCTCAAACGAACCGTTGAGCCTCTTGTTCCCGCCAAGAAAGATGACGGAGCCGCTGAGAAAAAGAAGACGGAAGCCGCCGCCGCTCCTGAAGCAAAGAAAGAGGCTCCTGCCGCTGTAGTGAACGAAGCAAAGAAGGAAGGAAGTGACGGTGAGGAGAAGAAGAAAGAAGCTGGTGACGGAGGAGAGAAGAAGAAAGAGGCTGGTGACGGCGGAGAGAAGAAAAAAGAAGGTGGAGACGGCGGAGAGAAGAAGGAAGGTGGCGGAGGAGGAGGTGCGCCGCCGCCTGTGGCGATGGTGAATAAGATGGACTACTATGGATACTCATCTTATCCGACGGCTCCAATGTATTGGCAAGAAGGACACGTGTACGGTCAGAGTTATTCAATGGCAGGTCAGGGTTATCCGATGGCAGGTCAGAGTTATCCGATGGCAGGTCAGAGTTATCCAGGTTCAGGATACAATTACGCAAGTGAGAGTTATGTGCCGTACTCGCAGCCAAACATGAACGCTCCTCCTGGTCCTGGGATGTTCAGTGATGAGAACCCCAACGGCTGCTCCGTTATGTAATCATGGGGTTAATTTGTAAATATAAAAAAACTCTAAGGGTTATAACATAAATGTGGGAACACAAAGTAGCAAACTTAGGTGAAAATTTTGAAAGGCTGAGTCTGAGCCAGCGGGTTCTGACGTGTAACATTTGTTCCTTTGTTAGTTTAGTTTCTTTAATGTAATAATTAATTGCTTTAATTTAATTGTAGTGTCAGCAAACAAATAACAATAATAATGTAAAATGATGAAAAAAGGAATATAGTTATCTTTTCAGAATTATGAATGAATGTTTATTTTCCATTGAAAAAGCATTTTGGTTCATTGACCTATGTAGAAAGATGATTTAAATGATTAACTTGTACGAAATCTTGAAAAGATTATACAGTATTATTAACGTTAATGATTTTTTTGGTGGAAAAGCTAATTAAAGCCATTTTTTTTCGACCAACTATGATATGATTATCTCCATGATAATTATTGTTACCCTTTATATAAGTAATCATTTAGTCCTTCCTTCATTTATTCATATGAATTAGATATCGTGAAAACACCTTTTTCTGGTCGTATAGGGCATCCATTTTGTCTTCCAAAGTGAAACGACATGAAATTGTTCTATTCATTTGAACTGTACATTGTTACATCAAATTTGATCTCCAATTTTACCGGCACGGGGGAAAACATATAGGAGAAATCCTGATATATGCTGATTGATGAGCATCAATATTTGATTCTCTTACGCTTTTACAAGTTCTGCATGCTAATTTCATTCTCCAAAAACTTCGAAAGTTTTGTAGTACAGTATACATGTGTCTCAAGGCGTTGTTGCAAACGTACGTATAGCAAGTTAGGTAAATTTTTGAAGTCGAGATGGAGCCATCCGGTTCTTACGTGTAACACCCGTTCCTTTGTTAGTTAATTCGTTTAACAAATAATAATTAATTGCTTTACTTTAATTGCAGTGTCAGCAAACAAGTAACAAAAATAATGTCAAATGATGAAGCGAATATTATAACTAATAACTGCTATCTATCAAAACGGATAATTTTGATAGAACTATCGTCGTTGTTCTTGGCGATTCAAGACGTATTATTATGAGTGTTTACTTATTTAACACCATGTATTTTGGATTCAGCTTTCCTATTAACTATTCGTGTTGATTGACTCCTTTAGAAAGATGTTTAAAATGATTAAAGCGTACGAAATCTTGATAAGATCAACAAATATATTAATGAGTTTATTGATGGAAAGCTAACTAAAGCCATTTTCTCGATAAACCATGAGGTCCATGACTATATATAATTCTCATGGCCAAATGTTCAGTTTTCATCCATTTATATTTGTTATTCGTTCAAATATATATATATATATATATACACATATACACTTTCTCAAACCAAGAACGACAGTATTTTTATATAAACGGAATTACGTATACTGTATATACAAAAATATTATGTAAAACAGAGAGACTACGTAACCATCTTCGTGTATTATATAAAAAGAGGTAATGAATTTGTTAGTTGCACAATTACGCAAGTCTTTTTAACATATAGCATTTGTTTGCATTCTATGTACGTGTAGGTGTGCATTATTGTCATAAATAGTCATTATTTATGTAACTACATGATTTAGCATGATTAATGGTGACTTAATCTTAATATGAAAAAAAATAGTGACTTAATATTTCTTCTAGACTGCTGGACAAAGACAAAACGATGACAACAAAACCATGTTGATGATCCCATCACTTTCTATTTCGCCCCTCTAGTCTTCTTTTGCTTTGTATTTTTCTAAATAATTGTATACGTACGTAATTATCTTTCAATTTTAGTATTTTATGTATACGATATTATTCTATCACTCAAGATCATGCAATAAATCAATCATTGGGTGCTGCCGTGCTGCGGATAAATCAGACACGGACACCCTATTCTGAG
>NC_025688.1:23880395-23915907 GCF_000633955.1 Camelina sativa
TACAAAAATATTATGTAAAACAGAGAGACTACGTAACCATCTTCGTGTATTATATAAAAAGAGGTAATGAATTTGTTAGTTGCACAATTACGCAAGTCTTTTTAACATATAGCATTTGTTTGCATTCTATGTACGTGTAGGTGTGCATTATTGTCATAAATAGTCATTATTTATGTAACTACATGATTTAGCATGATTAATGGTGACTTAATCTTAATATGAAAAAAAATAGTGACTTAATATTTCTTCTAGACTGCTGGACAAAGACAAAACGATGACAACAAAACCATGTTGATGATCCCATCACTTTCTATTTCGCCCCTCTAGTCTTCTTTTGCTTTGTATTTTTCTAAATAATTGTATACGTACGTAATTATCTTTCAATTTTAGTATTTTATGTATACGATATTATTCTATCACTCAAGATCATGCAATAAATCAATCATTGGGTGCTGCCGTGCTGCGGATAAATCAGACACGGACACCCTATTCTGAGTTTTTTTTTAAATGGAATTGATGTATAAATATATCATCTATACCCCATAATCCACTTATTACAAGCTTTTCTCTTTGGAATCATATCGAAATATGTACATAATTTAATTGAAAAGAATAACCAAAATACGTTGTGGATAGCGTGGAACTCATCTACACAGGGGCAAATAATTGCATGTGTACATGTACGTGTTGCCAATTTCTTTTCATTTTTTTTGGTAAATTGTAAAAGACGTGTTGCCAAAGTGATCACTTCTTGTCGCCATAGAGAGAGAGAGAGAAAAAATAGTAATTGATTTCCCCTTAACTTTTTCTTTCATATGAGCCAAATATATGTCTCACGTAACGATGTAAGCTAGTGTCCTAGTGGAGATATATATAATAAGAAAGTGACAATACAAACAAATAATGTAAACAAGTTTTATCATTCGGGACTAAAGAAGATCCAATATTAAACCAAACGTATTCTATCGTTTATCGTTTGTTACGAGGATGAGGTTAAGATTTTAAGATAGTCAAATTAATAGTACAAATAAAATACATTCTTCATATTTTGAAAAATAAATTCAAAGTTCTGTTAGTTAAGTCTGTCAAACCCTGGTCAAGTTACCGATATCATCTAAATATATATCTTCGCCATCTTGAATTTTAAAACTTTGTTTTAGCCTCAAATTTCAAAAGGTGGTTTTCTGTACCTAGAAACGTATTTGGAATTTTCTGAACCTAAATAATATTTAAGAAACGGTACTAAATACATTCATCTATTTAATCAAAATGGGAATCCACCTAAGATGTTATGTCATTGCTCACTATGAATGTATATTGACAAATATTAAAGTAATAACAATAGTAGTGATCATGATAATATCAATTAGGTGATAGGATGCAAAATCCAATCAATGCCCACCTCATGTCTCCTTCATGGAAGTGGATCTGGCAGCATAAAATACAAAGAAACTTAGCAATTATATAAATGCAAAAAAAAATAGTGGATATCTATTTTGTGGTTGCAAATTAGTGGACCTGTATCTATAGATCTCTCCATCTCTCTAGTTTATTGTAATATTACGACATTTTTACGGATACTCTGTTATACTCACCACAAATCTCTAACTCTCAATATATAGTTAAAAAACGGAGGACATGTATGAAACAATAATGAATACAATTTAAGTGGAATAAGTGAGTGTGATTAGTATAAAAGAATTAGATCAAACATCACACAGCGAAAATGAAAAGGTAACTATAAAAAAAGTATATAACTATCAGTTTACATGAATTCAAATGATTATAATGGTTCCTGAATATGAATTATGAACAGATAAGTTTAATTTATTTTATATGCAGAAACAGTTTATAAGTAGTTACTATTTCTTATAATCCAGTCAAAAAGTTTTTTTTTTTCTTATTTTTGTCAACAGTACGTAATAGCTGTTGACAAAAGGTAACAGTGAATTATGTTTGTCAGTTATGAAAATGATAGCAAAAGATAAAATACCTATAAGCTTGCGTTTTGTTATTAGTCTAATGGTTATTCAATTATTCAGGTGTTTACTGTTTACAAAAAAAGCTACAATAATACTAGACATTATGTACAGTAGTAACACGGCATGATATGTATAAAGCATGTGGGATCATTGATGTTGTATGGTGTTGGCGCCAAACTTGGGTCTATGTCGCGAATCTGAAAAGGGTTTGGATTTGGAATATGCTGGTTTGACTTATATATGCGTGAGAGATGATGCATCTTCATCAATCAATCTGTTGGTTAGGGACAGGCCGATCCTGACGTTTTTACTATCATACGAGTTTGAGTTTAATTAGGAGATGACAAAATNATGTACAGTAGTAACACGGCATGATATGTATAAAGCATGTGGGATCATTGATGTTGTATGGTGTTGGCGCCAAACTTGGGTCTATGTCGCGAATCTGAAAAGGGTTTGGATTTGGAATATGCTGGTTTGACTTATATATGCGTGAGAGATGATGCATCTTCATCAATCAATCTGTTGGTTAGGGACAGGCCGATCCTGACGTTTTTACTATCATACGAGTTTGAGTTTAATTAGGAGATGAAAAAATAATTCTATAAGTATCATTTATGTAGTAACGATTGATCTTGACAGTTATTTTGATAGAACTATCGTTTGAACTAAAAGAATTATTTTGGTGTTATGAAGATGTCATGAATATCATGTAGTCCAACATCGCATCATATTTGTGTGAAAACATATATGAATACCCTAATTGTGACTTGTGTGTATACGTTTTCTTCATCTTTTTAAAAAAAAAAAAATTGTGACTTGTGTGAGCCGTTGGACTACATGATATTCATGACATCTTCATAACACCAAAATAATTCTTTTAGTTCAAATGATAGTTCTTGACCTCCTCGTCCTCAATATAAGTCAAGTCAAAATTGTGAGGAGGTCCATATTCGGGGATTCTTGTGTCATATACTCATATATTGTCAGCCTGTTCATGCAAGGAGTTAAAAGAAAATGAAGATAAAAAATGGTAACTACAAGAAACGAACGTCAGTTTAGGGGGTCAATACACCAACAACTAACCAAATGAGCTACCCATAGAAATTATAACTAAAAGTTTTTATTATTTATATTGAACGGGGGGTCAATTGACACCCCAACTCCCAACGTAGGTCGCCAGTACACCGAGGAAACATAATTCAAAGCATGTCCTTGACAATAGAAATCATTAGGTCGGTCTCCATTTAAAACAGTTTGACCTGGCCAGCCATTCTATCTACTACTTGCATATTCTTACAAGTAGAAAACTTGAGGATATACAAAGCTTCACATGTACACACACTTACACACACAAACATATCTATCTTAACATTTTTGAAGTACATTTTTGTGCCATCTTCTCTTATCTTTGTATCCAAACAAGTCTCAACTAAATTCTCTACAATTCTTACAACCAAACACAATCATTTCCTTATTTGATAATATTACTTTCCTAAAATATATCTATCTAATTTAAATAAATATGTTAGATTAAAATATAATTTTCCTTTCATTTTTATTTAATCTTATATATAATTATTTTAATTACTATTCAATACATAAAGTTAATAAAATTTTAGATTTTTTTCAGCATATAATGTGATTTGAATTTTTATAAACGAATATATATTAAAAATTGTCTTAGGATATTTGTAACCAAACAAGTATATCCACATATAGAGTTCGGAATACATTTTTGGAGTACAATAGGGTGTCATCACTTTTTGCCAACTTCGGGTCGGATTTTTAACTAAAATTATAACCAATTCAATTATCCGGATCCTCCTTAAGATTGCCGAATATTTTGGGCTGGTTTTTAATCCATAGCATACTTATTTACATCCAATTAATGTCAATTAATGTCCATTGTATCTTAAGAAATATCTAATTTGCATGCCAAATTTTTAGTACCGAGTTTGACAAAAAGAATTGATAACCAAATTTATGTAATCACATCCTCTTAATCACATCCCTATAATATAGCAACTAATTCAAGATGAATACATCTTAGGAAATATCTAATTTGCGTTTAATAAACGATTACATATTTGGTAAGATCTTATTAGCTTTAAATGTACATTATTAATCCAATAATATCAATTGAGAATTATAATAAGAATATGCCAGATCATTCATTCCTAAATCATAACTAACAAATCGTAAAATGTATATTCTCAACTTGCGAATCAAAAGTTTTTACAAAACTCTACCTACAACCGTTAACAGTATATATATCAATAAAATAATAGACTCGTGGTGTAGCACGGGATAAACCTAGTATATATTATGTTAGCATCAGTGTCCGGGTCAAATCTCTACGCTTGGCGTAACGAATTGAACATGGCAAACAAATTGAGCAAGAAATGATGAAAACGCCCAAATTAATTAAAGTAATGTTGATTTATCCCATCGTAGCTCCGTCTTCTGACTTTTTCCATTCGTTGAATTTGAACCAATCTTTATAACGAAACGATAAGCCAACTTTTCACCAAAACAAACTATACAAGTCAATAATCCATTAATGATGGTCTTCGACTCTTCGTATAGAAACGACGCACATAGTTGCATAGATAATACTACTGGTTACATATACCTAAGTTGATCGATTGAACCGTGAGATCAAAGTTGAAGTTAATTTGCAGCTTCCGATACATATTGTTCTGTTGTAAACAATCACTCAATGATCAGTTTCAAATTTCAAAGATCTATACTTGAAACCCACACTTCTTTGAAAGTATTGATCTAGTAATCTAAACATAATGTAGTGAAGTCTTGAAAGAAAGAGTTGAATCATTGGATCTTGTGGTATTAGTTACAATTGGACTAAAGAAAAAGCCCATGCATATATTTTTTTATTGGAGCAGACCTAATTCTATACAGGGCCCTGAGACTAATCTCAATTCTCAACACTTGACCGCAATTTTGAAACATTATTTTGGCGTTTTAATTACATCATGCGACTTGTGAGATGCCAACCCAAGCCACGTGCTATACGACCCAACCCCAAAGAGGCAAAATAATATATTTTTTTTCTTTTCGTTTTATTTTCTTTAAATTGTAGAAAAAGGATACCTCCATCAAACTAATTATCGAATTTTGGTAAGTTTAACTTTAAATAAATATACTTAGCGTGAGGAAGGCAACTGGCAGAGTGACCTTTATTTGTTTCCTTTGTTGTTCATTAAAATAATTATATTATTTTTTCTGTTACAAAAAAAAATTAAATATCTTTGAATGATTCTTTCGAAATTAACAAAAAAACACTAAACTCATTTAATTTTAAAAGTCTAATTCTGATATAAAATATACTACTAGTTTACTAACCCATCCTTAAATTTTTTTTACATCTTAGATAACAAAGTACAAATTTAACTAATCACATTCCCTTTTTAATTTACTTTAATTTTATTTTTTCTTTTTAATTTTATGTGAATGTAAAAAAAAAAAAAAAACAAGAAAAAAAAAATTATTTTTTGTTGTCTCTCGTCTCTCTCGTTCTTGGTTCAACCGTAGATGTTCGTCGGAAAAATATCCTCGGCTTCAATTTCGTTCGATTTACCCTAAATTCTCGACTACTCTTCGTCAATCCCATACTCTTAATCCAGGTAATATTATTTCTCTTTTTTTCGTGTTTTTGTTTTTGGGGTCAAACTTATTCTCTATCTCTCTTTTTTTTTTCCCAATTCAAAATTTCGAGTATGTATTTAGTAACCCTAGTTCTTTTTTTTTGTTTCCAAAATTTCGTCTTGCCTTACTAGGTTTTTATATGTCGATTAAGCTAAATTAGGGTATTGAATAAAATTGAATCGAATCGAATTTTTGATCCGGTGAAATTAAATTTAGGGTTTTTTTTTTTTTTTGGGTGAATTTGTTTGTTCTTTCATTATTGCTTTGAAATTAGGGTTTTGTGTAATGAATGTAAAATTTATGTCGGTTGCTAAATTTCTTGTGATTTTAGTTGATGATCATAGTGATTATGCATCCACATTTGTTCTGAGTTTCTATTTTCTTCATGGTTTGGATTCATTGCTCTGATTTGTAGGAAATTGGAAGCAAAAGGAAAAGCATGAATGCTTAAAACAGTTTGCGCATTACTGCGAAATGCAAGCCGAGAAGAACCCCGAAGGTCGTCCTATCGATGAGGGCCACATATCAAACCAGAACAGCAATCCTAATTTACTCTCTGCTTCTATCAGTGTTGCTCAGTTTCCTGGTATGTTGCATTTGGTTTATAAGTAGTTTTGGTTTTAATGATTCGTTTTTTTTGAGATGAGCTTGATTTTCCTAATGGAGACTGCAATGTTTATTGTTTTATTTTGGAGAGCAGTTAAGAAGCCGACTAGGCAATGGGCTGCTTGGACGCATCAGGAAGAAGAAAGTTTCTTTACTGCTCTTCGTCAAGTTGGAAAGGTTATCAATTTGTTGAAGTTGAGAATGAGTTTTGGTTTCTTCGTCTATCTGTTGTTTCGTGTGTGACGTTTTCTCTGTGTGTTGGTTATTGCAGAATTTTGAGAAGATTACCTCTCGTGTCCAAAGCAAAAACAAGGACCAGGTTGGTTGCCTTTTTAACCTTGGGGTTTGTTTTTCCTTCACTTGCTCTTGTTGGTGTTTTGCTTTAAGTTTCTCATGGTTGTGGATTTTTTGTTTGTGATTTTGCAGGTCAGGCATTACTATTATCGTCTAGTTAGACGTATGAATAAACTATTGGGTCCAGAACTGAGCCTTGATGCCAAGAATCCAAAGGACACAAATGCTGCAATGCTGCGATGGTACTTTATATATACATTTCGTTTCTATTATGCTTTGTGCTGTTATTGTAGATTATTCGTAAACAAATGATGAACATTACTCTCCATTTAAGGGTTCCATTCGCCTATAATATTTTCTGTAGTATGGTTATGCATTTCTCGTTAGTGACAAAATAATGGTTAGGAAAGGTTTCTTGTTTCTCTTGTGCATTGATAATATCTGCTAGCAACCCCATACATGATCAGACAGTAGCAACTGACCTATATTTCGGACATCATACTATCTTTCGTTCTCCTAGTTGAGATGATCCCACATATCATGATTTCGTCTGTTCTAAAGTAAACATGCTATTTCATGTGACTTGCAGGTGGTCTTTACTGGAAAAGTATAGCTGCAAAGCTTCAAAACTTCATCTCAAACCCCGGAGATTCAAGCTATTTTTAGAGGCCTTGGTTAGTTGGCAAATGCAAATTTCCTTTTAACTCTAAACCATCTTGGATTTGACAAGGAATTGTTTTCAAACTATTGTCTAACAAACCCTTTTGCGTGAAGGAACACCAATTGCTGAAAGACCGCAGAAAGAGCATAAGAAAACGGGCTTGTCAGGGAGAAAATTTCTCTTCTGCTTCCCTTGGAAACATCTCAAGTCATAGCAGAGAAAGAGGATTGGATAACCGTCCATTTAAACTGATTGTCTCCGACGGCCAAAATGTTAAAAAGCTAGGGTCTGGAAGAGCATCTACCAAACATGGTGAAAGCTTAGGTGTCAACCTTGGTGACGAAAAAGAAGATACAGCCTTTGGGAGAGGTGGAAGGAAGCGAAGAAAACAAGGTTCTTTCTCTGCTAGTTTTTATGCATGTTTCGTAGATAGACAGTTTTCTTCAGTCCCATATTGTGTGTGTGTTTCACTTTACAGCGTTCATACAAGTTTTAGAGATCATCTACTTTCGATCTTCCATGTTTATATTAGGTTTTAAGTTGCTATTTAAAAACTTGATGTAGTTCCAAGTTCTTACGTGACTCTAAGTAGTTCTTTCCTTTTCAGCAGGTTATAAAAAATGGGAAAAGGCTGCGATAGATGGGGTCTCCCTGGTTGCTGATGCTGCAGAGCATTTGGAACGAACATCAATTGACAAAGATATGGATGATCAAGAAGGTTTACTTGCTAGTATGAGATAATATTTCATTTTCTTAGATGCATGTCTTTTGAGAACTAACATGTGCAAATTTGGAATTGGGTTCTCTTTTTATCTTAGATTTAGGTTCCACAAGATATTTAACCGGAAAGTCTCCACTTTCTCTGTGCTCATCTAGAGATGTTCCTCTCAGTGATGCGAATATGCAGTTTTCTGCCAAGCTGAAACTTCAGTTGTTCCCGATTGATGAATGTACTCGAAGATCCTTGGAAATGGTAAGCTTCTAATACGAATAAAACTGATTGGAGCAATAATTTTCTAAGACATGAAATGGAGTTTGATCTGTTAACAGGATAAGCACAATCCGCATCTAGAACTTACCCTTAGTAATCGCAAGAAGATATCATCTGTACTGGAACATCTCAATCGCAAGTGGGGAAGCTCAAGTTGTGCGACTGGAGAGCTAATGCTATTTCCTTACAATGCACGAAAAGAAACTATAACGTGCCATCAAAGGTGGACCCATGACTCTTTTCTAAGTGCAGCAGAAGTGCATTCAATGGTCGGAAGTCCCTCGGTTTTCCGCTTAAGGTTTGCTCTCATATTTTCCTAGTCTCGTGCAGGTTTATCTCTGTCCAATTATATCATACAGGATAAACGAAATTAATTTCTTATATCTCTTTGCAGGTATGGTTGGTTTGTCCATGATGCATCAGGTTCTTTTATTTCTCAAGTTCCAACTTCAGATCTTTGCCCTTCACTCGAGGATGACATGAATGTGGATGGGGTCAACGAGGTCAATGTGCTCCTTACTGAATCAGGACCGTTGTCTGTGCATTCAACTGCCGAACAACCGACATCTGTAGAACCCAGCCTGGGTCTAGTATGTGCCTCTGGTGAAACCCATGATCGTCCCGCAGAATATAGAGATGATTATGAACCTGCTTCACCAACTATTTCTCCACTTGAGCATTTAATCAGCGGTAATGCTCAATCAGCAGGAGAATGGGCTGATAGTCTTACTAACATAAGTATAGGTGATCTACTCTCTGATGTGCCCGATGACATAGATAGTGATGGTGGGAATCCACCTGCCACCGAGGGTTCACATTGCCTCCTTCGAGATGTTTCATTTGCCTCTGACTCTTTTGATGCTGCAATTGCTGCTCATATACTAAGACACCAGAACAAGCCAAGTGCTCCACTACCGTTGACTTCTGGCTCTTCCTCTCTATGGGATGATGAAGAAACACGTGATGCCTTCTCTTTCCAAAATAATCGTCTCGCAGATTCCTCCAAGTTGGCTAATGTTGCTTCTCCTCGAGGTGTTGGCAGAGTAAATGGAAAACCTTCTCAATTGGTGGAGGTAACTATATCATTCTCAAACTCCACTTCAACAATTGTTTATAAAAATAAACCATCTGATACAATACTTTCTCTTAGGCTTTATCCGTTGATGAGAAGCTTCCTGACCATGGAGAGCCTATGGAAGAGGGTCCAACAGACCCCCATACGATGGATTCTCCAGGGAAGAGCCATTGTGGGCTTGCGGATATATATTGGGTAAATCTCGAAATCCCATATTTCTTCCAAAGTGAAAAAGCACATATATTCAAAAACTCTTTCTCTTTTGTTTTACTCTTCTTTGCAGCCTGACTCGTTAGGACCACTGGACTTAGACATTAGATCTTCAAAGTATACAGAGGATTTGATCCTCAGTGAGAGCCTCGGGGGTTTGAGCCGTCTGATTGCGACCAGCCTCGATGCCTTTCAGAACTGCTCGCTCTTTGGGTTCGACAACAAGAAGGATAAGTCTAACATGGTCTGAAATGGAACCAAAAGCTAGGGGTCCAAATGTTGATAGTTGAAAAGAAAGTGACTCTTGCCTTTTTTAAAAAGAAACTTTATCACCAACTGATAGGTTCACTGTACAAAAATCTGATGTAAGTTTTAAGTTTTAACTCTTTCTCTCAACACAGTCTTCTGTGTTGATACATGTTTATGTGTACCCTACTGTTGTTATTTACATGTTTATTTGGCTATCATGCCGTTTTTTTTCTTTTGTTATAGAAGTTTCATGGCAAATAAGAATGTCGCAGAATCTTTTAAATTCTTAACAAATTCTTTCAAGAGTTTTGAGTAAAATAACATTCAGGACGCAAAACTTAACTTTCTCATGAATTTAATTTCTTTGTGGGAGTCAAACCATTTGTTTAACTTCATCAAATCGCCATCCAAATTTAAATATCCATTATCTTCTTGATAAAGCATGATAGGACTAAGTTACTGCTTTTCTCTCATTTTTAATATTCTATCTGGAAGAGATTCCAAACGTTTACTTTTCTACACTTGATCAGTCTAACCCAAGGTTTTTTCAACACTAGACTCTTTATATAAAGTTAGGCCATGTTTATAGAAGAACACATGGGGTGTTCTTAGGCATTTTAAAAATGAAAATAATTGAATAGTGGACTTAAGATCAGACTCACTGATCTTATTCTAGAACTGTTCTTGGGTCTGATCTTGTGTGACGTGTCTCTTTTGGATTGGTTGAAAATATATGAAATAAATTTGGACATTAATCTATGTATTAATTAAATAAAATGTTTGTTTTGTTTAATTAATTAAGTAATATGTTTGTTTGTTTTTTTTTTAAATTTTATTTACAATGTTTTTTTTTGTTTCTTAAAAATATGGCATTGTATTTTGAATTTTAGTAAAAGTTTTATAAGTTTGCAATTAAAATGTTATTTTATAAATTTTTATAATTGTAATATGTTTAAGAATATTAATAAACATTATATTATTAAATAGTATTAAACATTCTTAAAATTTTTATTAAACATTAATCTATGTATTTATTAAACATTCTTAAATTTCTATAAGAATATTATATTATTAAATATTAAGATCTTAAACATGTTCTCCCAATAACTAACTTTTTAACAAAAGTTCTTAACTACTGATCTTACATTATTTTCACAATATTTATACTCTAAGAACACCCTAAACTGATCTCCCTATAAACATGCCCTTATAAGAAAAATAAATAATTCAAAACTAGATATGATTGTTGTCTTGATCAAAAGTGTTCAAATTGGTTTAATTTATAAGTTAAAAATAAACATTACACTCTCCACCCTAATAAATGAACCAAATTTCATTTACAATCCAATTTGATTCTTTAAACCAAACCGTCGGATTCAGCTTTTATCCGTAGGTCGAGAAGAACTATGGTTTTGTGTAATTTTAACATTGTTTTTTTTTTTTTTTTACGAAGGATATGCTCTCTCAAGTCTCAATAACGAGTCCTACACAACAATGATGTAAGAGCGCCAAGTTGTCATAACATGACAAATCTCTTTAGTGTGATACACCGCTTTACACTGGTGCCGGACCAAAGCATTTAGGGGCCCCATACAAATTTTTTAAAAATATAGTCATAATTTTCCTAGTATAAAAACTATAGACTAAAAAGAAAAATCAGTTAAACAAAACATCTAATTTTAAAAATATAGATACAAATGTCCTAAAAAAACTGTAACAACCTCTTAAAATTTCTGAAAAGTAACATTTTTTGAGTATTTGGGGGCCTCATTGTATCAAAAAAATTTCCAAAAAATGTGGGGGCCCCATTGCAATGTTTCATTTCAATGGGGTCAAGTCCGGCTCTGCACTGGCCTACTCGTTCACATCACGTCGAGTTCGTACTCTTTACGTGCCCTTCGAATATTCTTCTCCATAATTTTGACGGCTTCTTGTCACGAGATATCATCTTTTGGACGATCAATATGACACAATTACACATATCAATATATCATACAGAATATTTATATATATATTCGAGGCTTCGAGCTCTAATATACATTCATTCACAACACAATCCATATGATAAGAGCAAATTAAATACGCGCCTGCATATATATAAAACAAGCAACCCCTAATATAAATTTATTATATTTATATGGAAGGTTACAACGATATGGATTGTGTTGAATTAGTCGTACGAGAGAAGAAATAAACATGTCTTATCTAAGGACTCAACTTTTATATTTTCTAGCCGTAATTGATATCAGGTTAGTCTGTTTTTAGGTTTAATTTTTTTTTATATTTTTAGCAATAATTTTTTTCTTAGACACCAAAATTATTTTTGTTTTTTCAATTTCAGCTAATCGGGTTTAATTTCAAGAATAATTTTATGAAATTATAGCATGATTCTTTTTATAGCTTAATTCGTAAAGTTTTTCAGAAGTATCTCCATTCAAGTTTTCCACGAATGATGTAGAAAAATAAAATATATTATCTTTAGAAATTCACTTGCACGTTGATAAATATCCACACTCTCAGTCCATACAATCACTCAAAACACCAAGAAAATAAAATTCTTCCCGAAAAAAAAAAAACAATGGAGAGCGCAAAGTCGAGGAAGCCTCATATCATGATGATACCATACCCACTTCAAGGCCACGTTATCCCTTTTGTCCACTTAGCCATCAAACTCGCTTCTCATGGCTTTACCATCACTTTCGTCAACACCGACTCCATCCACCACCACATCTCCACCGCTCGCCAAGGTGACGCGGGGGACATCTTCTCCGCCGCCCGAAACTCCGGAAAGCTCGACATACGTTACACCACCGTGACCGACGGCTTCCCTTTGGGGTTTGACCGCTCACTTAACCATGACCAGTTTTTCGAAGGCATTCTCCACGTCTTCTCTGCCCACGTCGATGATCTCATCGCTAAACTCTCACTCCAGGATGATCATCCGGTGACTTGTTTGATCGCCGACGCGTTTTATGTTTGGTCATCTATGATTTGCGACAAGCACAACCTTGTTAATGTCTCTTTTTGGACCGAACCTGCCTTGGTACTCAATCTCTATTATCACATGGATCTCCTCATATCAAACGGTCATTTCAAATGTCTTGGTAATACTCTTACTCAATCATGTCAATGATATATATTTACCTGATTTAGCAATAATACAATAAAACCTCTATAAATTAATAAGATCGGGACCATAAAATTTTATTAATTTATAGAGGTTTTTATTTATCGATAAATTAATATTTTATTAATTTATGAAGAGATTTTCAAAATTTTATATTACAAAATAAGATAGTTTTGTTCTCATTCATATTTTTAAAGAATTTTTTTAATTCATATTTTTTAATTTTAAAATTTTTTAATTTAGAATTAAGATAAAAACGATAAATGTTAGAAGTTCAGAGTTTAGAAGAAATTGCTACTAGTATCATTCATTGTAATGATGAAGTCGAAGAATATATTGCGGTAACTTTAGAACCAATTATATGTAAAGAAGCAATTATCGCATTTAGGACTTTCCACAATTTTTAGATGCAGTTTGGAAAAAAAACAATAAAAAAGATTAGAAATGAGCTCCAATAAGAATGTAAATTCAAGAATATGCAAACAACAATAGAGTCATATTTCACTAGATTTTCTTATATATATATATATGTTAATAATATTTGATTATTAATTTATGATATTGATGGACCATATTTTTACATAGGATTTTCAAAAATATTATTATCTTCTTAATTTATTGAAATGTGTTATTTTTTACACCGGCCCAACTCGGAACCGAAAAATTTTATTAATTTATAGCGAGTATTAATTTATAGAGTATTAATTTATAGAGGTATCCATCTTCTAATATTGTCACAAGTCACATAGATAATTAGAAATTTTTGTTTATTATCCATAAGAAAATATGATTTTTAATTTGTATTTTTGTTGAAGTCGGAATTATCCTATATATAATCATCTCTTATATATCCGTTTTGAATTTTACGGCAGAGAATCGTGAAGACGTGATCGACTACGTACCAGGGGTTAAAGAAATAGAACCAAAGGACTTGATGTCATATCTTCAAGCAAGCGACAAAGACGTAGACACTAATACAGTGGTCTATCAAATATTATCCAAGGCCTTTAAAGACGTCAAGAGAGCCGATTTCGTCTTATGCAACACCGTGCAAGAGCTCGAACCAGACTCTCTCTCGGCTCTACAAGCCAAACAACCGGTTTATGCCATCGGTCCGGTTTTCTCAACCGATTCGGTTGTCCCCACAAGTTTATGGGCGGAGTCAGACTGTACCGAATGGCTTAAAGGCCGACCAACCGGGTCGGTCCTATACGTCTCGTTTGGTAGCTATGCACATGTTGGTAAAAAAGAGATCGTTGAAATAGCCCATGGGCTTTTGCTTAGTGGGATAAGTTTCATTTGGGTTTTACGTCCGGATATAGTCGGATCCGTCGTCCCGGATTTTCTCCCGGACGGGTTTGTAAACCAGACCCAAGATCGAGGTCTCGTGGTCCAATGGTGCTGCCAGATGGCAGTAATTTCAAACCCGGCCGTGGGAGGTTTTTTCACACATTGCGGTTGGAACTCAATTTTGGAAAGCGTTTGGTGCGGTTTGCCTTTGTTGTGTTATCCGCTTTTGACGGATCAGTTCACGAATAGGAAGCTTGTGGTCGATGATTGGCGCATTGGGATCAACCTTTATGATGATAATAATAATAAGAAGACTATCACAAGGGACCAAGTCTCGGCTAACGTAAGGAGATTGATGATAAAAGGTGAAACTTCAAGTGAGCTGAGAAACAACGTTGAAAAAGTTAAACTTCATCTCAAAGATGCGGTTACAGCCGTTGGATCTTCTGAGACGAATTTTAAATCGTTCGTTGTTGAGGTCCGAAATAGTATAGATACAAAGTTGTGTAATGTTGTTGTAAATGGTCTCGAAACAAGTCGATCAGACTAAAGCTATTTAAACATATGTAAATCATCGACATAAAGTTCACTTTTTTTTGGTTATTATATCCATCGCACCGCTCGAACAATAGAGATATCAACTCCATGAGTTTACCCAAATGTCTGTTTTGGTTCGTCTTACTTCAAAGATTGCGTCTTTGGCGAAATCAGGTCGCATAGCAAGTGCACGCCAGCTGTTCGACGAAATGCCTGAACGAGATACCGTAGCGTGGAACACTATGCTGACGAGCTATTCTCGTTTGGGTTTATATCAAGAAGCTATATCTTTGTTCACCCAGTTGAGATTCTCTGACGTTAAGCCTGATGATTACTCGTTTACTGCAGTCTTGAGCACTTGTGCGAGTCTAGGCGATGTTAGTTTCGGAAGAAAAATTCAGTCTTTGGTTATTCGGTCTGGATACGGTGCTTCGTTGCCGGTTAATAATTCACTTATTGACATGTATGGTAAGTGTTCTGATACCCTTAGCGCAAACAAAGTGTTTAGAGATATGGGTAATGATAGTAGAAATGAAGTAACTTGGTGCTCGCTTTTGTTTGCGTATATGAATGCTGAACAGTTTGAAGCTGCCTTTGATGTTTTTGTTGATATGCCGAAAAGGGTGGCTTTTGCTTGGAATATAATGATCTCTGGTCATGCCCAGTGTGGAAAGATCGATTCTTGTTTAAGGTTGTTCAAAGAGATGATTGAGAAGAGTGAGTTTGAACCGGATTGTTATACGTTTAGTTCTCTTATGAATGCTTGTGGTGATTCATCTGACTTGGTATGTGGACGGATGGTACATGCTGTTATGGTGAAGAATGGGTGGGATTGTGCGGTTGAGGCAAAAAACTCTGTTTTAAGTTTTTATGCGAAAGTAGGCTGTAGAGATGATGCCATGAGAGTGCTCGAGTCTGTTGAAATCTTGACTCAGGTATCTTGGAACTCTGTTATTGACGTTTGTATGAAGATAGGAGAAACAGAGAAAGCTCTTGAGGTATTTCATCTAGCTCCTGAGAGAAATATTGTTACTTGGACTACTATGATTGCAGGATATGGTAGGAATGGAGATGGAGAGCAAGCGTTGAGGTTTTTTGTTGAGATGATGAAGTCTGGGGTGGATTCTGATCATTTTGCTTATGGTGCAGTTCTTCACGCTTGTTCAGGTTTAGCCTGTTTAGGACATGGAAAAATGATCCATGGTTGTCTGATCTGTCGAGGCTTTCAAGGTTATGCTTATGTTGGTAACGCCTTGGTTAATTTGTATGCCAAGTGTGGAGATATTAAGGATTCAAACCGCGCATTTGGGGATATAGCTAACAAAGATTTGGTATCTTGGAACACAATGCTTTTCGCATTTGGTGTCCACGGGTTAGCTGATCATGCTCTAAGGCTCTATGACAGCATGATAGCGTCAGGGATTAAACCAGACAAGGTAACGTTCATTGGATTGTTGACAACTTGTAGCCATTCAGGTCTTGTAGAGGAAGGTTGCTCAATTTTTGAATCCATGGTTAAAGATCATGGAATCCCTTTGGAAGTAGATCATGTAACATGTATGATAGATATGTTTGGGAGAGGTGGATATTTAGCAGAAGCAAAGGACTTGGCTACAACTTACAATTCACTTGTCACGAAAGCTAGTAGTAGTAGTTCATGGGAAGCTCTTTTGGGTGCTTGTTCAACACACTGGCACACAGAACTAGGTAGAGAAGTTAGCAAAGTTCTAAAGATAGCAGAACCAAGTGAAGAGATGAGTTTTGTTCTGTTATCAAACTTGTACTGCTCGAGTGGGCGGTGGAAGGAAGCAGAAGATGTAAGGAGAGAAATGGTTGAGCGAGGTATGAAGAAAACACCGGGATGTAGCTGGATCGAAGTAGGAAACCAGGTCTCAACTTTTCTAGTTGGTGACTCTTCGCACCCTCACTTGGAGGAGCTTTCTCAAACTTTAAACTGCATTCAAAGTGAAATGAGAAACCCAGAGACGTTTTGGAACTTGTGGATTTAGTGCTATAGACAATGAGATATATGTAGAAGAAGCAAAAAAATAACCATTCACACACATTATTGTATAAGTAATAATGTTGATAAGCTCTACTTAGAAACTAGTTCATGTTGCTTATGTCAAAATATCTTGACATGGAAGTCTCATACTATTTGAATCTAAGTTTCATATAATTTTCCATGATGATTTAATCGGATTTGAGTTATGTTTTACTCATATTGATAAGCTCTTTAGTGATTCCTATTGGAATTTTGATAATGACTAGAAATAGAGTATAGAAGAAACATAAAAAAAAATTTGGTTTCTAGTGTGAAAGGTCCACAAGAAGTGACAAAGAAAATCTTACAAAAGACAAGAAATATAGATTCAAACTAACTTTGTTTTCTCTACAAATTACCCTTATTTTGTTGGTGTGACAATTGTTAGGGAAAAGGATATGTTCCATATCTTATTGTGTATATCTTTAGTCAATATTCTCTACTTGTGCATCAAGTCTATTGTATCTATATATACTCTTTACATATCAATAATAAACCCAACGCTTTCTCTCTGAGATTTACATGGTATCAGAGCCAAGTTACAAAACCCTAAAGATCTAATTTTTTTTTCTTTCTCTCCGCTGTTTCCTGCGTTTCATCCTTTCAAGGAACCAGGCTTTCTAAATCTATTTTTTTTCTACTACCTACACCATGTCTACCAACTCGGCTCTTTCTACTACTACTACTAAGGAATTGATCTCTTCTTCTCCTTATTACCTATCCTCTAATGATCAGCCGCATCATGTTCTTACTCCGTTTCTCCTTAATGGTGAAAACTATGAGAAGTGGGCTAAGATTGCCCGCAACAATCTCGCTGCGAAGCATAAACTTGAACTTGTTGATGGATCTCTTCTTCAAGTTTCTATTGATTCTTCCGATTACCAACGGTGGGTTCAGGTTAACTCGATGTTATGCGGCTGGCTCTACGCAAGTTTAGATCCTCAAGTCCAGAAGGTGATCTCCTTCGTTGACAACGCAAAAGTCCTTTGGGACAATTTGCGTGTTCGTTACTCTATCGGGAACGCTTCTCGTGTTCACCAAATCAAATCCTCTATCGATCACTGCTCTCAAGATGGTCAACTTGTCGCTGATTATTTCAGACAACTCAAGGTGATGTGGGATGATCTTGATGACTTCGAGCCGTTTATTGACTGCTGTTGCAAATCTCCGTCCTGTCCTCAACGTCTCAAGCAGCTAGCACGCCGAGATCTTGAGTGTATCCATCAGTTTCTCATGGGTCTCGATGCTTCCCGGTTTGGTACTACGCGTACTAATATTCTTAGTCGCCTTAACCGTGACACCGACATGACACTTGAACATGTTTACTCGGAAGTTATTGCTGAAGAACGTCACCTTATTGTTGCTCGATCTAAAGAAGAACTTATTGATGCTATCGGATTTGCTGTGAAAGCTGGTGTCAATGCTATCGCATATGCTACCTGTCTCAATCACGGACCATGTACTCATTGTGGACGTACCAATCACTCGGTGGATACATGTTTTGAACTTCATGGCTTGCCCGACTGGTGGATCGAGAAACATGGTGATATTAGAGGAGGATCGCAGTCAGATTCCACTCGAGGTCGCGGCCGTAGCTCTTATAGAGGACATGGTCATGGGCATTCCACTCCTCCTTCCTTTCGTGCTAATAATGCTCAAGTTGTTTCGGATGCTGAACTTCCTGACCTACCCGGTGTCAGTAAGGCCACATGGTCTGCCATTGTGAACTTGTTAAAATCTGACCAAACCTCCGGTTCTGATAAACTATCTAGTAAGCACTTTTGTGTTGAGTTTTTACTTGACTCTGGAGCATCTCATCATATGACAGGTGATGCTGATCTTCTTGTGGATCCACATGACATTCCTTGAAGCATTATTGTTCTTCCCAATGGCAAACATACGTTTGCTACTCAAGAAGGGACGATGATACTTGGAGATCACGCTACACTAAATTGTGTTCTATATGTTCCTGATCTCTCTTGCACTCTCATCTCTCTCGCTAGATTATGTCGTGAGCTGTCTTGCTATGCTTTATTCACTGATACATTGTGTGTTATACAGGACCGCACTTCGAAGATGCTGATTGGCGCAGGTGAAGAGAGAGATGGGGTTTATCACTTTTGTGGAGCATGATCCGCAAGGGTTAACCATGTCAAGAAATCCACAAGAACTCTTTGGCATGAACGTTCGGGGCATCCATCTACAAAGATTCTATCTAGTTTTTTATCTGCTTTACCGGATTCTACACACCATAGTAGTGACAATGATGATTTTTGCGAAGTTTGTATTCAAGCTAAACAAACACAGTCGGTTTTTCCCAAAAGTACTAATAAAGCGGATGAATGTTTTTCTTTGATACATTGTGATATCTGGGGACCTTACAACACTGCTTCTACGTGTGGAGCACACTATTTTCTTACCATTGTAAATGACTATTCTCGGGCCGTGTGGACTTATCTTCTTCTTGCCAAATGCGAGGTTGCTACTCATCTCAAACAGTTTGTGGCCATGGCTCATCAACAATTTGGAAAAAAGATCAAAGTCATTCGTAGTGACAATGGGAGTGAATTTCTTGGTCTTCGACACTTCTTTAAAGATCATGGCATTCATCATCAAACTTCTTGTGTTTATACTCCGCAACAAAATGGAAGAGTAGAGCGCAAACATCGTCATATTTTCAACATGGCGCGTTCTCTGCTCTTTCAAGCTGATTTACCAGTTCGGTTTTGGGGTGAGAGTGTCCTCACGGCTGCGCATTTGATCAATCGCACCCCTACTCCACTTCTACAAGGCAAAACTCCACATTAGCTTCTTCATTCCACACCTCCAAATCTTGCACAACTTCGTGTTTTTGGTTGTTTGTGTTTTGCCAAACGTCATTCTTCTCGCCGTGAAAAGCTCCAAGAACAAGGTCGCAAATGTATTTTTCTCGGTTATCCTCCTAACCAAAAAGGTTGGCGTGTTTATGATATGGAAACACATGACATTTTCGTTTCTCGTGATGTTATCTTCAACGAAGATGTTTTTCCGTATTGTTCACCTCCTGTCTCTGATTCTCTTGTTGTCTCTCCGGCCATGCCACTACCACTTATCTCCGCTAATGATTCGGTTGACGAGATTCCACCGCCGACTCTCGAAACCAGGGGGAGTCTCCCCACAACTATCACTACTACAGTAGTTGATCCTACGCCTCCTATAGCTGTTGATACATCTCCGGCTCATGGCAATGATGTTGTTCCACTTCGTGATTCCGCTGTTGTGTCTGATGAGCATTCTTATGAGTTTGATATTGGTACTGAACCACTTGGTTGTGGTCATCGCACGAAGTTTCCGTCTACTCGTCTTAAACCGTATGTTGCTTATTCTGCACGTCATGCTGAAACCCTCATCTCTCTCCAACCTTCGTCTTCTCCAGCATCTTCAGGTACTTGTTTCTATCCTATAGCACACTATGTTTCTTGTGACAAATTTAGCTCTGCCCATCAAAAGTTTCTTGTAGCCGTGACTATGGTTGACGAACCGGTTACTTATAAGCAAGCTGTTCAAATATTAGAGTGACGTGATGCTATGCGCAAGGAGATCGACGCATTAGAACTTAACGAGACCTGGACGCTTGAACGTCTTCCTCCCGGTGTCAAAGCTCTTGGCTCTAAATGGGTGTATCGGCTTAAGTTTAATTCAGATGGTACACTTGAACGATATAAGGCTCGGTTAGTCGCTTTTGGTAATCACCAAAAAGAGGGTGTTGATTTCTCGGAGACATTTGCTTCGGTTGCAAAACTTCAAACCGTCCGAACCTTACTTGGTGTTGCTTCGGTTAAAAATTGGGAACTCCATCAGATGGATGTTCACAACGCATTCTTACATGGAGATCTTGACGAGGATATCTACATGAAACCTCCTCCCGGTTTTCTTCCCGCTGATCCGTCTCTGGTGTGCAAACTTAAAAAGTACATTTATGGTCTACGGCAAGCTCCTCGCTGCTGGTTTTCCAAGTTGTCTACAGCTCTTCTTGACTATGGTTTTGTTCGATCTCACAAAGATAATTCTTTGTTTACCTATCGGCGTGGCGGTGTTGTTCTTCATGTTCTTGTCTATGTTGATGATTTGATTGTTTGTGGTGCTGATTCTGCAGTTCTCAAATCGTTTAAAGCTTATCTATCTCACTGTTTCAAGATGAAGGATATAGGCATGTTGAAATATTTTCTAGGCATTGAAGTTGCTCGTGGACCTGATGGCATCTTTCTCTTACAGCGGAAATATTGTCTTGATATAATTGACGAGTGTGGTTTGTCTGGTTCGTGTCCGGTTGATACTCCTATGGAGCAAAATCATACGCTGTTGGATTCTAAAAGTGTCCCGTACTCGGACCCGGCTCAATATCATCGTCTTGTTGGGCGTCTTGTTTGTCTCCTCCATACGCGTCCTGAGTTAAGTTATGTTGTCAACATTCTTGCACAGTTTATGCAGACACCTCTTTTGGATCATTGGAATGCGGCTCAGCGTTTGGTTCGTTACTTAAAGTCTTCACCTGGTCAGGGTGTTGTTCTTTCTTCCACGACTCCTCTTCAAGTGAATGCCTATTGTGATTCTGATTTTAATAAGGATCCTTCATCTAGACGGTCTCTTACTAGTTATATAGTTATGCTTGGCGATTCTCCTCTTCAATGGAAGACCAAGAAGCAAAGTCGTGTTTCTCTTTCATCGGCTGAAGCGGAGTATCGCGCTATGGCTATGACCTGTACGGAGCTCTTGTGGCTGAAAGAAGTTTTGCAGTTTCTTGGCATTGCTAATCCTCAGCCAAAACTAATTCATAATCAAATGTTCTTGTGAATCTTGTCTTTAGATATCTACACTGCACAATGAAGGACGGTCGGACGTACATACGAAGTCACGTACCTAGTTTAAATCCATGTAAAGTTTTCTACGAACAAATGGAGTCTATGACTACGAATCTGATGATGTGTTTTATTCTGAAGCAGAAAAGTTTCTATCTTTAGAATACTAGACAGTGTCTATTTTTATCCTTATCTACCATTGAAACAATATTTGTCTACCTGAACTTCAATTTAACAAAAGGAATCTTTAAAACTACAAAAGGCCATAATTTTTCCACGTTTTCATCTGTTTCCAGTATTCCAGGCTCCGATTATACTCTGTGTCCAATTATTCTCTTAGATTCAAGATGGAAAGTTCAGAAAAATAAACCTTAAAATACGATTTTGTAAATAACTCTTGAATTACAAAATATGCAAAACAATTTTTCATCTAATCAAGACTTTTCAATATAATAACCTTTGAATATCTAATACTATTGTTTTGGTTATAGATTTTAAACAAAATAATCATAACTGCTAATATCATTATCACCGTTCCTGCCATAACCATTGCCGCGACTACTGTCACAATAATATGTTAACAATGGCGGTTGTGTTACAGTGGAGGCGACCATGATTATGATGACAAAGAAGAAGATGGTGTTGGTAGTGGTAATGATTTATTTTTCTTGTTATGTATGTTGTCAACCTGTCATATAGTCGAAGGTTACATTGCGGAATTTTAGAGTTGTTTATACTAGTTTCATAAGGGATATCTTGCAAAAGTTGATTAATTTAAGTTTTTATTTTGTCATTCAGGATCAACCGTCATTGATACATATAAAAGTGTTATAGTACCCATATTTGTTTTATTTTCAGGACTACTGTCCTGCTCAAGTCTAGATTTGATCGTTTAATACAATCTTCTTAAACCTAGCTAGTTAAGGTTATTATATTTATATATATCTTGATAACAAAATAAAACGTAAAACATAGCTACCCAACAAAACAAACACACAATTCAATATTTTGTAACTTACGTATGCATAAGAACTATTCCATAAAAAGAAAACAAACAATTAAGAGTCGTCGCGGTCGCGGTTTTGGTCGTGCCAGCAGATTAACATGGCGATACAACGACGAAGAATATAAAACTTGGCTCTTTGTTTCTTCACGACATGACTGCACTTTTGCCCAAAAGTCTTGCACGGGTCGCACGTGCCATTCTCTTCCGACGCCATTGATTGGTTTCTTATATTAGTGAGTCCTACTACGATATTATGAGAAATTAAAGAAAGAAAAAAATGCAAGGAACGGAAGAGTTTGATGGTTCTTATGACTTATGAGCTTTAGTTTTGTCGAGGAGAGACAAAGATGGAGAGTTCAGTATATAGTCGTCTAGTGGAGTGGAGGGGAGGGGACAAGCTTTATCAAACACACACAAAAATATGTTTTTACTAAGTAATTGTCTATAAAAACCAACTTATGGTGGTCCAAATGGTTTAAGGACTCACTATAGAATTTAGAGATCTTAAGTTTTTTCAATGTGATTTTAATAATAATTGACCATTCAAAACTCTATAAATAACCAAAAAAAAGGTTTTCACATGATTTAAAAATAATAATTTTCCTAACTAAACCATTCGTGAAGATGGAGAATATTGACTACAATTATAAAATCATTTTGAAAATAGATATTCAAAAAAAAACTAATTGAAAGAAATATTTAGTCTCTGGAAAATTATGTATTAGAGTGACTAACTAAAAGTTTATGTGATATATCAGTATTTTGAGACTAAAATGTTACCGTTATTGTAAGAGCAAAATTGAGAATTTAGTTTTTGCCAAAATAACTCATCAGAAACGAAAAGAAGAAAACTCATCAAGTATATTTAATCATGTTAGACGAACTAAAAAAAAAGAAAAATTACTATACAAAAACCATGTATCACTCTGAAGAAAAACAAAACACTATAATACTGTTGAAAAAGAAGATGCACACTGTTACGCAATGGTATGTTATGTTATGTCGTAAGGGAAAGAAACAAAACATGGTGATGCACAGTTAATATAAATTTAGAATTTTATTTATTTTGGTCGATCTCTGTTACATATAAATGATTCAATATCGAGGTACGTAATGGTAAGGCAATTGCCGCATTGGCATGCACCTGAAGGTGAGTGGTCATCCGTGTAAGCCGAGCCCCACTTCTGTAAGAAGTGTCGTCTTCATTGCAATTTATTAGCTTCGTACGATACTACCTTTTACACGCTTTTGAGAAGTTTTACCCATCAAATTTGAATTGTACCTTTAAATAGTGGAAAAAAAGGAAGACTCTAAATCTTGAAAATGTTAAAAGATGAATTGTATCTATATTAAAAATTATCAAAAATAAATGTTTAACAAAGAAAAAACTAAATCAATAGTTAAATGTTTTTATATATTTAAAATGTTTGATTACACTATATATGTATTTGTATATATGATCAAACTCATATATCGTAATCTAATGGTTGAAAGATTCATCATGGGATTTAGAAACCAAAATTCGATTCCGAGCTATTTCGATTTAATCATGGTTAAGTCATTATAAACGTTTTAGAGGACATGATTATCTGGTTTTTCACAGTTTAGACATGTGTGAACTTTGGTATAAGATCTTCTGATTATTATATGTCAATCTATTAGAAGATGGTATCAAAACCATTGCGTATACTGTTGAGTGTTGATTCAACATGTTATTCAATTTGTAGAGTGATTATATCATTTAATATTTGTATCTTACTTTACAGAGAACAATATTTGAAACCAAAGATAGTTCCAAAAGAAAAAGAAAAACAAGATTTTTTTTTCTTATTTGGTATGAAAAGCTCATAATTTTCTAAATACTTTTTCAGGAGAACCCTACAATATCACAAAAGAAATCTATAGAAACAGTTTATGATTTGTTTATCTCCATTTGTTAGTATTAGCAAAAGAAAAAAAAAGCGGTGGATACTATGTAGGACAGTATATGTTACATATACACATGGACTAAGGATATATCGTGTACACGTGGTTCTGAATCAACCAAAGAATTATTTCCGACACTCAAATACACTTTGAGACACAAAATAAGACGATAAAAAGATCACGGTTGGTCGATATATACAAACGCCTTACACAAGATGACAAGAAGTGGTAACTACTAACTAGTTTTGCTTACTACTAGCTAGTAGATGATAAGTTTTATAATGCTAGCTCCAAAATTTTGCATTCCCCTTAAATACTAGCTAGAGACTTTCAATCATATATGGCTTGTTTTTAGGGTGTTCACAGAATGCTATTGTGAATCAGTAGGTTTGGTCAGACTGTGTTAAGTGTGACTTTTTGTTGTTGAACCTGCACACAAATTGCAGATAAATTGTTCCAACAGTTACTTGGATGCCCTGCTCTCAACCAACCTTTATTTTGAGTTGCATTCATGAAAGTTTGATTAAAAGAACTAAAACAGATATAGACAATTACACAGCAAATTATGGAAATGTGGCAATCCCTCTTTTTCCTTGCTCCCAAAAACCAAAAAAGTTTACAAAACTTTTATCCAAGAAAACACTATCCCTCAGAATATCAACAAAACAAAGTATATTTTTTTTTTGTATACACATGATTATTAATAGAAGATGCCAATATCTCCATGAGCTAGATAAGCAAATCAGAATAAGCATGGAGTCCATGACTGCTCATGTTCTGTTTAAGCCTGTACAACGCCCGGCTCTCTAGCTGTCTTACCCTCTCCTTCGACAGTCCGTAAATCTCTCCTATTTCCGACAATGATCTCTGTTTCCCACCATCAATCCCAAATCTCAGCTTAATGATCCTTCTCTCCTTGGGACTTAGTACATTGAGGAGATTCCTTACATGGTTCCTCATCAACTGCTTTCCCACGCTTATTGTTGGTGTCTCAATCCCACTGTCTGGTGTTATTTCCTGTTAGGATTAAAAGGTTATTACCATGGTTTTGTTCGGTCAAAATGATATCTTCAAAAGGGGTTTACCTGAAAGGTGGTGTCTTGATCAGCCCAAATTGGTTGTTGCATTGAAAGAGGTGTTCTTGTATTGTACAACAGTTTATCTAGCTTCTCTTTTGAAACCCCAACGTGGCCTGCAAGTTGCTCTTTACTTGGACGGTAGTTTCCTTCCTGCACGCATGTTTTTCTGGCTTCGGATACTTTTCCTAGTAGCATGTATACGTTCTCCTGTATTAACATGAGTAGATTTCACCAAGTCATGCTTTAGAAGTTAATCCTTTACTGTCTAGTAGATAATGCCATTGAAAAAATTGTAGTTACCGGCAAACGGATTGTCCTGGAGTTTTGAAATATAGACTTTCTTATGGATTGTCGAATCCACCAGTAGGCGTAAGTAGCGAATCTGCATCCGGATTGTGGTTTGAACTTCTCTACACTCTTCATTAGCCCCATACTTCCTTCCTAAAAACCATTAGATAAGCACAAGAAGAAGCATCGTAAGAAATGTGACTTCAAGTTAGATCACTCTATCAAAAGAAACTGTGATCAGAGATACTACAAATTCACTGTGATCAGAGATACTGAAGGGGCCAAAAACAATGGGTTCGTTTGAAGCTAACCTGCAATAAGTCCTGAAAGTTGAGTCCACGATTCTGATATTGTTTTGCAATATGGACAACCAGTCGTAGGTTTGCTGTTATCAGCTTTTCTCGGCTACTTCTACCACGGTGGATTTTAGATTTCAAGACAGGGGAACTTAGCCCCATAGCTTCAGCCCACTCACCTATTGTTGGTTCACAGCCGTTTTGAGATTCAAGTTTAGTCTTTACCTTCTCCAACTTTAACAAATGCTGATATATCAGATACATAAGTTAGCATCAGGGAAAGTTTCCAAGCAAGTTCAACAAGATGCAAGGACACAAGAGTAGGGGGAAGCATGAACCTGTATATGTGATATCAGCTCAGCTTCCTCTTTAGCAGTCAGAAGTTGTTTTGTCTCAGGTCCCCACAAGAAGAGCTGAAGCGCATCATCAGAATCAACCCCTTGTCTATACTTTTTCTTGGCATTAACTTTCTGAGGAACATAACCCTCGTCATCCACATCATTTGATTTTGGAACCTTTCTGTTCTTTGCACGTCTCTCTTGCAGCCGCTTTGACCTTACTATAGTTCCCTTTTCCGGTAAGGACATGGAGGAGCTAAAAACCAAACATCCAGAAAACACAAATATTTTCACATTATATCCCTCAAATATCAGAGAAGCAGATCGATGAGATAGACAAAACAAGGGTTCAAAAAAGCAACCTAGTCGAAAGAGAATCCCCGGAGTTGTCAGATGGATTTGCTTCAGTGTCGTCAGCTAACAATGCAGCTTGTTTCGAAGCTGATAAAGCCTTCTGAGCTAGTGCAACCACATCACAAAGCTCTGCATCAGGTAAGGGAGATACAACTGCAGGCAATTGCTTTTCAGCTGTTGTTATAGGAGATATCAATCTGCAAACAAAGAAAGATTACACATCATTCACAAAACTCATGAAACTCAAACTGGTGTGTTAAAAGAAGAGGAAAGAGACATTACAGATTCCATAAACCAGCAGATTGAATGAGTTGCTGTTCAAATTTCTCATCTTCACGAGATGAAACCAATTCATCAAACTGTCTCCTCTCCAGAGTCAACTAAAAATTTCCCAAGGAAAACAAAAGATCATTCATAGGCGGAAACATAAACACAAGAGAGTACGAAAAGTTTATAACTTTGTGCTCATAAACGCACCTGGGAGGTTCTGTCTTCTCTGAAGGCATGTGAGAGAGGCCTAGACTCTTCCCGTGGCTCCTGTGAGAGAACCGACGCAGGAAAATGCCGAGATAAAGAATTGAGATGACGTGAGTTAACTACAGGAGTTGCTGTTTGCTCATGAAGCATCACTACTGGCAATATATAACCCAACAAAGACAAAATTAAAAAAAAGGCACAATATTTATATACGAATTTCGAAATTGCAATGCTGGAATAGAAGAAGAAGAAGAAGAAGAAGAAGAAGAAGAAGTACCAGAGGAAGGAGAAGAGTAGTTCTTGAGATGGGTCTTTGTCTGAAACGGAGGAGATGAAGAAGAAACCAAGTTCCTCGTAGCTTCCATTTTCACAGAATCACCAAAAAGACGCTAATTTTGGTTCGACAAATAAGAACATGAGGCTAGCCCCCTCTACTGAGGAGAGCCATGACGAACAGATAAGGCGACAGACACACTCCCAATTTTTTTTTTTTTCTTTTCTTTATGATAAAAATTTAAACTTGTTGCTGCCATGGAGAAGTCCTTTTGTTATATTTGTTTCCCTAACTTAGAAAGTCAGAATGGGCTTATTATTATTGGGCTTAAACCCAAAAAAAGCCCAATGATCGAAATTAAATAAAAAAGATTTAATAGTCATAATAAGGTCTATTATTACATAGTAGAAGAGTCATGACGTCTTTACAAAGCTAGTCAAGTAGAGAGAATTACAAATATCTGATTGCACCAATAGGCTTTCCTCCATCAAACAAGTAACGAGGCCATTCTGATTCTGAGGTATTATTGGGTGCAGCAAGCTGATTAGGCTCTACAAAGAGATTATTGTAACCAGCCGAAGCGGAATATTCAAGACAGCTGATGAAATTCATTTCACCTTCGATGTTATCTGAGATGATAATCAGATCAGATTCTGTAGGATAACCCAGAGGAGTGTCTATTTCCCATAATATAGTGTCATGTATCATTCTAATTGATCTCGCTTCCTTAGCTCCTGGAGAAAATATAACATTGGAGATATTATATTACATACATATTATAAGAGAAAAGAGTGCGTTAATTAAGAGGGGTAAACAATAGTATTAATTCACCTCCGGGAAGAAAGTAGATTTTGGACTTGCAATACTCATCCAACAACTCATCCGATAACGTTATTTTCTCAGCATAAGCCCATATTGACATCTCACCATCATAACCTTTTTCCACAAGAGCCGATTTGATTTTCTGATACATCGATTGTGGATCAAGATCATTAGGGAATGGTGAATCTTCCACGTCCCAGAAGACAGCTGTCTTACGCCCATAGACTCGTTTGATTGGCTCTGCAATATAAAAAAGATCGAGTGAGGCTACAATATATAGAATAAAGATGCACAGATCGATGTATATGGGTAAAACAAAACAAAACAAATTCTTATCGATCAAAAAAAGAGAAGGGTACTTTACTGGAGAAATCTTCCATCTTCATGGTCGATACTTTTTTTGTCTCTTCTAGAGGAGGAGGAACAAGATGTACAAAGGATCTAGAAAGATCCACACGAGTTTATATGAAGGGAGATATTGTTATATATATTTCCTTATTATATAGATATGAAAATAAGTAATTTTATCTTGTAATTTTGTAAATTAGTCTATCTATGTTAAGTTGTTAACATATGTAACGCAAAGCTGATTATTAAAGTTAATATAATATTCTTTCTAATGTGTTTTTCTCTCGTCAATCTTCAAAATAACCGAATGGTCGGTAAAATCTCATATACAAACTAACCATAACCAAATCAAACCGAACCAAGAGATAGATTTGACACTTGTTTTGTGATTATATACATAGTCAATGAGTTGATAAAACTCAATTATCTTATTATATAAAGCTTGATGACAAAATTACTAATTAACAAAACCGTGACATATGTCAATTGTATCATTTAGATATTGACACGTCTCAATTCCAAATTTATTAAAATTTTTAAAAATAAAAATGTAAAATTTCAAAACCTGCCATAAAAATATTTTATATAAAAATAAAATAGAGAAAAAAAATCTAATAAATAGAAATTCAAAATTCGAAATTATAATGTTATTTACTTATTTTAATTTTAAGTTGCTAATTTTACAAGAAAAATGATTACTATTTTTATAAGATAAATAAATGATTTTGAAAAATTATACAATTAATTACTGTTTTTAAAAAATGCAAATACTCACCTTCACAAAAAGAAAAAGATTGTTGAAGTAGAAAAATAATAATAAATCGTCTCATATTTTTTTCACCAATCAAATAATTTATTCAAAAAGATTGTTATTGTAATATATATAAGATATGAGTACGTAATAATAACATATGTGGTTTTGTAACTATAAAAATATTAAAGTAAAGAGATATATAATAGGTTATTTAATGTGTTCATAAATAAAATTTGTTGGTTGTAGTAAAGACTAAAGAGTATATTTTACAAGTAAAATACTTTTGTGTGTACAAATACATTTTTAGTGGTAATGTAGATAGTATATTTGTAAATGGATATACATTAGTGTATTATAGCAAAAAAAAACAACTATTTTCTATAAATAAAGTTTATATCTTTACTTTTATACATTGTTTTTACTTACGAAAATAATTAAATATAGATTCTTTGTTAAATTTCATTTTATTTTAATAACTTTGAACTCATCTATAACTATTTTCTTTAACTAAAAGTGTATCTATTTACTTTTATTTACTTATTTTAATTTTAAGTTGGTAATTTTACAAGTAAAATTAGTGTGACAAATTATACAATTAATTACTGTTTTTTATAATAATGTAAATACTCACCTTCACAAAAAGAAAAAGATTGTTGAAGTAGAAAAATAATAATAAATCGTCTCATATTTTTTTCACTAATCAAATCATTTATTCAAAAAGATTGTTATTGTAATATATATAAGATATGAGTACGTAAGAATAACATATGTGTTTTTGTAATTATAAAAATATTAAAGTAAAGAGATATATAATAGGTTATTTAATATGTTCATAAATAAAATGTTGGTTGTAGTAAAGACTAAAGAGTATATTTTACAAGTAAAATATTTTTGTGTGTACAAATACATTTTTAGTGGTAATGTAGATAGTATATTTGTAAATGGATATACGAAGACAGAGATGAAGCTGACGTGACCACCGTAAAAGAGAGCGCCTCTTCCCAGACTAACTTATCGCTCAAAGCCTTAGCAATTATATCATTTGCCACTATTTCTAAACTTTGAAAAACTTTTTTGTTTATGGCTTTCCAGATTGCCCATAAAATTTATGGTAATTGAAGAAGTTGATCAGGATCACCTTTTTGAGAGGCACCCTTCCAGAAAACAAAATCTAAATTCGATTACACTAACTCATATGTAAAACCCTCTGACGAGACCAGAATCGGAGATAAATCCCAAACTTCACACGAGCAAGGACATTCAAAGAAAATGTGATTAATAGTCTCAACCGCAGAGTCGCACCTTTTACACCAAATGTCACATTGGATACCTTGGTGTATCTATTTATTTTTATAGATAAATTACTAAAATATTTACTATATATTCTTTTAAATTTTATTTTATTTTTAAAAATCTAAATGCACTTCGGGCGGATCCTAATCTAGTAAATTATAAAATTGTAATATGTCTAATTAATGTCTATAGCAAATATAAACAGAATTGTAAAAATAATCATGACAATGTCCAATCTATCGATTATATGTTCATGTCTCGGAAATTTTTTTTGTTAAATTTTATTTTTCGATTAAAATAAGAATAGAAAAATATCAAAGATTAATCTTTCAAAAAAAATTTACGGGTGTTTTTTTTTGTATTTGAATATCTTTACGGTGTTTTTAATTTGACTTGCTTATTAGAACCTCTTGTTTATAAAAAAAAAAAATCATTTAAATTTACAATTTTAAATCGTAAAATAAACATTAATCTATGATGAAGCACGGGTCATAATCTAGTTTCATAAGAAAAAGAAACATAATAGAAGATGGGTAGGATCGAGGTGTTGTCACGACTGCTTGTAAGCACTTCTTTTCCAACGGGAGATAATAGGTTATAGTTATACTATATGGTTTTTATCTATCCATTGATTTGTTGTTGGCGTTGCTTTGCCATTATTTTAACGCTTATTAATTGTTTGGCAAAACCAGTTTAAAAGAATATAATTCGCAAAAAGTGTCATCATGCAATCGAAAAAATCCTCTTTGTCATGCTCCTCCAATATAGTTTACCAATTTCTATGTTTGGTAAATAAGTTATAAGAAACCACTCATTTTTATTAATTTGCTAGAAATCTGGACCTCCTTCCATGACTCTTACGATGATGACCCTTCTCAACTCTCTCTTTTCACACAAGTCTCTCATTTTTTCAAAACTTTTGATCTCAACGTCATCATTTCAAGATTTCCAAAAAAAAAATCGCAACAAGCTCGTTAATTAGAGTTTTCTTTAAAATTCTTCATCTCCATTCTTCAAGAAAACTAATTGGTTTTCTCTTTGTGTCCCTTGACGTTTGCTTGTCAAGACATGATAGAAATACACAAGACATCTCCACAAATATTTCGATTGGTAGCTTTCAATGTTTCTACTATTCCATTGTTTGCTCAAAAAATTCAAATATTTCAGTTTGGGAGGTTCTAATTCTATATCAAGAGTCAAGACTTTGATTAAGAACAATGAGAGTTAGGGTTGATGTTTGTCGGACACAACACATCTTATTGTTCTTTGTTATTTTGTTGAGTTTTATATTTTTTGCATTATGCCTGGATGGAGATGATTATAGCAAAACAGGGAACCCAAAAGTTCTTGTTTCCGTTACAAACCTTATATATAGTCGACTTCAGAATCTAAAGAACGTCTTAAAGGCTGACGTTGATCGAGATTTAGGATATTGCATCAAAAATTTGTAAGTATTTTCATCATAAAATAGGCCAGTGAATTATATTCCCATGTTTTAGCCAATACATATACTTTGTATGTTTTTCTTACAATTAATCTGTTGACAATTCAGGAAGAACGATTGGAATGAAGCATTTAACTTTGATAAAAATCTTGACTTCTTAAGCAATTGTGTCAAAAGAACTGACGGTAAAAACATGATAAATGGTTATTTTTAAAAAATCGTTTATCTAGTCAAACTCTTGAACATTGAGCTATCATGTTCATAACATGCAGGTGACCTCACACTTAGACTATGTACAGCTGCTGAGATAAAGTTCTACTTCAATAGTTTTGTTAGAAGAGATGAAGCAACAACGGTTCATGTAAGGCCTAACATCAACTGCAATTTAGCTAAATGGGTTTCCGGATGTGAGCCAGGATGGAGTTGCAATGCGGATGACGATAAAAAATTCGATCTCAACAATGGGAAAGTTCTTCCCTCTAGAACTCGTAAATGTCAACCTTGTTGTGAGGGTTTCTTTTGTCCACAAGGTCTTGCTTGCATGATACGTAAGAAATCCACATGCATACCTATTATATCATTTTGAATACCAACAACTTCAACCTAACATATTCATTGTTGTTTGTTCTCTGACTTATGTAACTAAAGCGTGTCCATTAGGCGCATATTGCCCGCTTGCCAAGCTTAATAAAACAACGGGAATTTGCGAGCCGTAAGTTGTTAGATTAATTTACTACACTACTGAAAAATAATATTAATTAGTGGATGATTAGATTAAGAGTTCTATATTGCAGATATAATTACCAGATTCCTCCAGGAAAGGTGAACCATACATGTGGTTCCGCAGATAGTTGGGTTGATGCCGAGAGTAGTGGTGATATGTTTTGTTCTCCAGGTTCATATTGCCCTACAACAATTCGAAAGGTCACTTGTAGTAGTGGGTATTGATTCTTTTATCTCACAACTCTTCTCACTTTTTAATCATTGTTTCATATGTGAAGTATTCATCATTGTTGTTACATGAAGGTTGTAATGTGACGATTGTCAACTAATGGTTTGTTCATATACCTAGTTGATGAGTTTATAAAATGTGTTTATTTATTACTCAGGCATTACTGCAGACAAGGTTCTACTTCACAAAAACGTAAGTTTCTAAAACCCAAGAATAATGTATTGTTTTATATCATATGATCTTTTTAAATAGATTACAACTGAAGTTGATCTATAATTCTCCTTTTTGGTGACTATTTTAGCATGTTTCAAGCTTGCAACGTGTAATCCGAATACCGCAAACCAAAATATTCATGCCTATGGAGCTATCTTAATTGTAAGTAGCTATAGAACAAATTTTTGCTTTAATATTTGTTGGAAATTATAATTTCGTTAATTGTGTGTGTAGGCATCACTAAGTCTTGTGATGATCATGGTTTATAACTGTTCTGATCAAGTTCTTGCCACTCGAGAGAAAAGACAAGCAAAATCAAGAGAAGCTGCAGCAAGACACGCAAAAGAAACAACACAAGCTCGAGAAAGGTGGAAAACTGCAAAAGATGTTGCCAAGAACCAAAAGTTGGGATTGTCTGCACAACTATCTCAGACATTTTCTCGCATGAAGTCTGCTAGGAAGGATGCCGCACCAGCTAAAGCTTCTGGAAAGTCAAAAGACAAGAAAAAAGAAGCAAGTAATTTAACCAAGATGATGAAATCAATGGAGGAGAACTCGAGTAACAACGAAGGGTTTAATGTAGGTACTGGTAGTAAGCATGGGAAGAAGCCACAAGCTCCAAAGGGTAAACAACTACATACTCAAAGCCAGATTTTTAAGTATGCATATGGTCAGATTGAGAAGGAGAAAGCTATGGAGCAAAACAATAAGAACTTGACATTCTCTGGAGTCATTTCGATGGCCACTGACACTGATATGAGGACTAGACCTGTTATAGAAGTTGCGTTTAAAGACTTAACTCTTACATTGAAGGGTAAACATAAGCATATATTGAGATCTGTTACGGGAAAGATCATGCCCGGTCGTGTCTCTGCCGTCATGGGTCCATCAGGAGCTGGGAAAACTACATTTCTTTCCGCCTTGGCAGGAAAAACAACTGGATGTACGAGGACTGGTCTTATCCTCATAAATGGTAAAAATGAATCCATAAACTCATACAAGAAGATCACTGGATTTGTTCCACAAGATGATGTTGTGCATGGGAATCTTACCGTCGAGGAGAACCTTCGGTTTAGCGCAAGATGCAGGTAAACCATGGTAAACTTATTTTCATAACTTAGAGGGGATATATACTAAGATTCCAAGTCTTCAAAAATTTTGGTTAATTAAATTATTATTACCCTAGTTTATATAGTGTTTATACTAAAAATATGTTGCATATTGTATATTTATTTACATGCAGATTAAGTGCTTATATGTCAAAAGCAGACAAAGTGTTGATCATTGAAAGAGTGATTGAAAGCTTAGGACTACAACATGTAAGAGACTCGTTGGTTGGTACGGTAGAGAAAAGAGGAATCTCTGGAGGACAGAGGAAACGAGTAAACGTTGGTGTTGAAATGGTCATGGAACCTTCTCTATTGATATTAGATGAACCCACTACAGGTTTAGATAGTGCATCTTCACAGTTACTTCTTAGAGCACTTCGACGTGAAGCACTTGAAGGAGTTAACATTTGTATGGTCGTGCATCAACCAAGGTACATTATGATCTCCACCATGAATTATACTAAGATTGTTTGTCCGTTAATTTCACAAAGAATATCATTTTAAAAGACAATTTTTTAAAAAAAATACGTTGTTTTAAAATACTAACTAAGCTAAGTATTTAGTTCAAAATACGATAAACAAGAGCATGGAATATTTCAAGAAATTTTGTTATGAAACGAATAGAGTTATTTTGTTTTGACATTGTAAACTTGATAGTGTGTTTTTTCCTTTCTCTTATCAGTTATACGATGTACAAAATGTTTGATGACATGATAATACTATCAAAAGGTGGTCTTACCGTGTACCATGGATCTGTCAAAAAAATTGAAGAATATTTTGCTGACATCGGGATCACCGTACCCGATCGTGTCAATCCTCCTGATCATTATATAGATATTCTTGAAGGCATAGTGAAACCAGATGGTGATATAACAGTAGAACAGCTTCCTGTGAGATGGATGTTACACAATGGTTACCCTGTGCCTCATGATATGTTGAAGCTTTGTGATGGACTCCCTTCATCAT
>NC_025688.1:23917765-23918672 GCF_000633955.1 Camelina sativa
AATTCTGATCGAGTAACTCCTACCGTAGGTCGACAATATAGATATTTTGTTGGAAGGTATGACTTTCTAGATTTGATGGAATGAAATATTGGGGTTGCTAGTTTTTATATATGTACACTAAAACTTTATTCTATTTAATTATTTCAGGGTTGGCAAACAAAGACTTAGAGAAGCAAGACTACAAGCGTTAGATTTCTTAATATTATTAGTTGCAGGAGCTTGTTTAGGAACTCTTGCTAAAGTGAACGACGAGACGATTGATACACTTGGATACACATATACGATTATAGCCGTCTGTAAGTTTTTTTACGTACAAAAATATTGACTTATATATTCATGAGAGTCCGCAACTTTTGGACTGTTAACTAATTAATCTTTATTTTTTATGTCTTTCTTTCTGTAGCTCTTTTGTGTAAGATCTCAGCGTTGAGATCTTTCTCTGTAGATAAAATACAATATTGGAGAGAAAGTGCCGCTGGAATCAGCAGTTTGGCACATTTTATGGCTAAAGACACAATGGATCATTTGAACACATTTTTGAAACCTTTAGTGTACTTGTCCATGTTCTACTTCTTCGATAACCCGAGATCTAGTTTCGAAGACAACTACATTGTTCTAGTCTGCTTGGTCTACTGCGTTACGGGCATGGCTTATGTATTTGCCATATTGTATAGTGCTAGTGCAGCCCAACTGGTTTGTATCCACTTTCTCATAATCCATATATAATTAGCTACCAAAAACTTTGACTAACAATATGATACATTTTGTGGTTAATGTTCTTGCAGTTGTCGGTGTTAGTACCCGTTGTAATGACTCTCATCGCGAATCAAGATAAAGAAAGCATGGTTCTTAAGTATCTCGGAAGCTTCTGCTACCCCAAATGGACTCTTGAAGCTTTTGTGCTTTC
>NC_025688.1:23919190-23939430 GCF_000633955.1 Camelina sativa
TACACATATACGATTATAGCCGTCTGTAAGTTTTTTTACGTACAAAAATATTGACTTATATATTCATGAGAGTCCGCAACTTTTGGACTGTTAACTAATTAATCTTTATTTTTTATGTCTTTCTTTCTGTAGCTCTTTTGTGTAAGATCTCAGCGTTGAGATCTTTCTCTGTAGATAAAATACAATATTGGAGAGAAAGTGCCGCTGGAATCAGCAGTTTGGCACATTTTATGGCTAAAGACACAATGGATCATTTGAACACATTTTTGAAACCTTTAGTGTACTTGTCCATGTTCTACTTCTTCGATAACCCGAGATCTAGTTTCGAAGACAACTACATTGTTCTAGTCTGCTTGGTCTACTGCGTTACGGGCATGGCTTATGTATTTGCCATATTGTATAGTGCTAGTGCAGCCCAACTGGTTTGTATCCACTTTCTCATAATCCATATATAATTAGCTACCAAAAACTTTGACTAACAATATGATACATTTTGTGGTTATTGTTCTTGCAGTTGTCGGTGTTAGTACCCGTTGTAATGACTCTCATCGCGAATCAAGATAAAGAAAGCATGGTTCTTAAGTATCTCGGAAGCTTCTGCTACCCCAAATGGACTCTTGAAGCTTTTGTGCTTTCAAACGCTCAAAGGTAGATAAAATTTTTATATTTTTCTTCTATCACATAATATATGTTAACAAAAAAATTGATTTTTGGATATTTTTGTTTGGTTTAGGTACTCTGGAGTATGGGTGGTGACGCGATGCAGCTCATTGTCACAAAACGGATATGATCTTAGTGATTGGATATTATGTCTCATTGTTCTCATTCTCATGGGACTAATTTGCCGATTCATAGCTTATTTCTGCATGGTTACATTCCAGAAAAAATAAATCTGAAAAAAAAAAAAAAAAGAGAAGCGTACATTTTTTTGTAGATACAAAATCTTGTAACAAAGTTGTACTTTTGATACATTATTATATTTGAGTATCACAAAGTAGACTTTTAGAAATTCACAATTTCCAATTTCTGAATTTACAAGTTCTACCGTATACACTTTACTTCGGTTTATCTCAATCTCGATCGATCCGATCCGGTTTGAACCCAAAGAGTTAACTTAACCCAAAGAATCTTTCGGTTCTTGGTTTCTCTTCGAATGTTAGGTAAATAACCGATCAGCAAAACTATACATGTTGTTCAATTATCGGTTCGGTTTGGTTCGACCGACGATAAGTAATTAATGATTTAGAAGCAAAGACATTAATTAGCTAACCTAATAAACAAGAAAACAATTCTCTGGCGATCGTTTCTCCGTCGAAACCAAACCATGAGCGAGGAAGATTACGAGGAAGAGTACGAGGAAGATCTCCCCAGTAAGCTCTCTAGCTCTTCCTAAGTAGCAGATCTGGCTAGTTCGATTTATGGTATCTCTAATTCTACTTCTAATCCCATCTTTTCCTCGTTTCGGTTTTTTTTGTGAAGCTCCTTGTTACGTAAAATCATACGTCTTCTGGGACGTCGAGGATTGCCCAATCCCTGAAGATGTCAATCTTGATTCGATTTCTTGTAACATCAACTCAGCTCTTGAGAAATTGGGTTATTATTCTGATTGTCTGGTGGAAATCAATGCTTATTGTGAGAAGAGTATTGGCTCAAGTGATGAATTGTACGATGCGGGAATCTACGATATACCCGAAGGTGAATTCCTATTTACCCTAACCACCTCTCTTAATACTCTCTTTTGTCTTTTTTTTTTTTTACTTATATATGTCTGTAATCATACTCATACATGTATGTTTTTTTCCAGGAGATAGATATATTAGGGTTAACTTAATGTTAAATCTAATGCTTCTTACCGCAACGTTCCATTCTAAGAACAACCCAAAACTTTTGATGGTGATCTCAAAAAACCTCCCAAATGACACTGAGTTTGCCAGGGTTGTTGGTGCTTTGCAGTCAAGAGGTATAAAAGTTCTCTTGGTACAGCCTCATGATGAGGCCGCATCTCAACAGCTTTTTCGTACTCCAGAGTCAATATCTAATTTAGTTAGAGTAAAGCCGGTTGTGAACCAAACTGCAAGTTTTTACCAAGATTTCTCTGGTAAGATCTCTATCTCTCTGTCAAAGTAAAACCAATATGGTCAATATAGTATATGCAATTCCTTTTTTTATAAAATATATATATATATATATATATATATCTCGTTCTTGCAGTGCCTACCACATACGTGGATGCGCCTAAGACAGGTGTATTCTGGGACGCCCAGGATTCACCACTCCCTAATCATCTTGATCCTGAATCCATCTTTCAGAGTATCAAATCAGCACTTGAGGGAAAAGGTTATTTTGCTTACATATCAATATGGGTTTATGCTGACGAGAAGATAACCTTCTCGAATGAATTACTGGATGAGTATCGCAAGTCTGACATCTACTTCCTTCCCAAAGGTAATTTCTTTTTTTTTTTTTTTTTTAATATCTATTATATTAGACGTATTGTATTTCTTTTTTTTTTTGTCTCTGTTATATTTACTAATGTAGCATAAATATGTTATACAGTTCCAGGGGATAAAAATCTGAGATATGATAGGATGTTACATGACATTTTTTTATGGGAAATAGACACACCTGGGGGATATGCTGGTCCATCAAATGTGGTCGTCATCTCCAACAACATCAAGATCCAAGGAGACAACTACTTGAGGAGAAATGGCATGCCAAGAATTGCTGACTTCATCTTTAGTCTTACATGTTTAAATTCCAGATCTTATAATTCTTTCTTAGTACAGCCTGAGCTGCTCACACTCACACCAGAACCCTCAGAATGGCCAGGATACCTATTTGACATAGGTGAGGTTGTTGGCTTCTTTAGAGTCGCCCCCAGTCAAACTAAGCGGATGCGGAAGAAAAGTAGTAAGGAAAATTTCGCCGTCAAAACCAAGAGCGAGGAAGATTTCTCCAGTAAGCTCTCTCTTCTTGATTTTTTTTTTAAAGACTTTATTTGTTTAAGATTTCATCTTATCGAGATGTAGTAGTTACATTGATCTGTAATAGTAGTTAAATTGTTTTTACATGATGCACTTGTCTGTTTTGTGAAGGTGCTTACTCACACATATACTGGGACGTCGACGATTACCCGATCCCTAAAGATATCGCGCCTAATTGTATTTATCACAACTTTAAATTAGCTCTTGAGAATATGGGCTATTATGGTACGTTGGAAGTCAATGCTTATAGTGAGAAGGAGATCCCCTTGGGATTAGATGAAAAATCGATGGATCTCCTAAGGATCATGTTCATTCCCAAACGTGAGTACTGTATATATATTCGTTTTACTTAAAACCTCCTCTTTACACTTCTTTTTTTTTCTAATACTTACTTATACGTATGTATGTGTGACCTCCTTAACATAGATCTCTGCTGATTTATTTTCTTTAGGTTCACCTAAAATAGCGTTATGGAACATTATGTACACAGTAAATTCTTCTCGTCAGCGATTCAATGTGATGATAATCTCAAAAAGACTCACTACTGATGAGGAGTCCATGAGGATTCTTTGGGCTTTGAAATGGAGAGGTACCAACGTTCTCTTGGTACAACCTAATGATGAGGGTGAATCAGAAATACCATTTCATAGTTCAGCCTCAATATCTGACTGTACAAGATTTTTAAATGGAGAAAAGCCTATCGACCGTCAAATTGTTGACAATACTGACAATTCTTCTTGTACTAGCTGGGAAACTGACACTGATCCTGAAGAAGAGGTAGTCATTATGGTTTGATGTAAAAGCATTCTCACTTTTATATGCTATTTGCTTATTTTTGTATGAAAAACATTCTGGTTTGATGTTTCTTCTATCTGTATCCCTCCCTTTCATTCTTTCTTTACTTACTCGAATAAGATTACTTTCTTGTGTGGACACATGCAACTATTATTATTAGAAGATAATATAGCTATAATGCAAAAGAGTTGGAGATGAGTTCCAACTCTACTCCATTTTAGAGTTAAAAATAGAGATCTTCAAATTTTAGTGTAAAACAGAAATGTAAGTCTCCAAATATAGAGAAAAAATATAAATTTCTATTTTGAAGATATAAATAAAAATGGATTGAAATAAAATTGACTTCAAACTCTATTTTGGAGATGGAAACAAAGATGGGTTAGAGATGTCTAAAATCTTATTTTCATTGGTGTATATAGTTAAATGTGAGATGTTGTTGACATAAATCTTTTTTTGAGTTGACATGTGTCAAGTATGAAACATGACGTAAGAAGAGTCAAAGAATTTTTACTACAGAGGTTTCAAGTCCGCTGGAGACAAAGAAATCCAAGGCCAGTCCGCTCTATATATACTCTTTTTGTCTTCGACTTTCGTTTAGCTCAGCACTAATACTCCAGTGCTTTTTTTTTTGTAAAATAAAAACGGCAAGCAAATAGTTTATGAAAAAACACTTCCCTGGTCATTATGAGTTTTACTAGTTCTTCCTTGATTTAAACCTAATATGAATGTTTAAGAAACACATCCCTGGTCATCTTCTCATACTTAATTTAAACCTTCAATTAAATACATATTAATTTAAACTCATCATCCATATAAAATAATATTCAATATGCTATAAAATAATTCACCAATTGAGAAGCATAAGAAAATTATATTAATTTCTTATTTTGATTTCCTTATTTTTCTTATATAATGTTAATTACTAATTTTAACACATAAAACTTTGTATACTTTAATCACTTTGTAATATAAATTTCTTTTTTACACGTTTACAATAAATAATAATTTCAATTAAATTGCATATGTTTTTTTATTAGTTGCACATATTTTCCTTATTAGTTGCACATATTTTCCTATTAAAATTATTAACTTAATAGACTATTTTTCTATTAGAATAGTAATTTAATATTAATTTTTATTTTTATATACTTTTTCAAAAATATTAATTATAATCTTTTTATCTTAAATACTTTTTAATTTTTCATAAAATTATATCAAAAAAAAATGAAGCAAATTAAATCAGAGATCAACACCGTCGGCCAAATCCGGCACCGGAATGTTCTCCCGTTATTAGGACATGTGTCGAGACCTGAGTGCCGCTTCCTCGTTTACGAGTACATGAAGAACGGGAGTTTGGAAGATATATTGATCGATGTGTTAGCTAGACAGAAAGAGCTAATGAAATACTATTTCCTATAATTTTAACATTACTTTTCATTTTTATATAAGTTTTAAAAATGTTTATTGCAATTTTTTTTATCATAAATACTCCATCTGTTTCATATTATAAGATGTTTAGAGGAATATTTTTGTTTCACAATATAAGATGTTTTCAAGTTTTTATGTAACTTTTAGATTAAATTTTCTATTTTATATTATATAGTCTTGTTTATAATTGATTAAATTTTTTAAACTAGTTATTTATTAATATGTGTGTTTTACCTAAAACATTCTATATTTTGAAACGGAGGGAGAGATTATTTTTAAAATTTTTCCTATAATTTTAAAATAGAATTGTTTTCACATGTGTCAAAATATTGTTGATATACTTTGAAAACTAAGTTTTGTATTATATAAATGAAAGGTATATGAGAGATTGATGATTAGAGAGATTAGTTAGTTAAATATAATTTTCACATAATTTTTTTTGGATTATTTTTGTCAAAATCGCTTAGAATTAAGTCAATTTAACAGGAATTTTTTTTCTTGCGCGTGGACAAGGAGGAGTGGGACCGTCCAGATCGGTTTATTTTAAATTCGATCCGGTTTGATTAAATTCGATCCGGTATAAATTTCGTTTCGGTTCATAAGATAAAGAGTAGTGTTGGAAAGAGAGAGAATAATACAACAGTGATGAATTCAGCGTTTCGAAACGTTCACTTGACTGCTGCGTCTCGTTTGATAAACCCTAACCCCTTTTCTTCTTCGATTCTCCATTTCCTTCCTCTCTTCTCCGGCGACGCTGCTCCTCGGCGTTCCAATCCTCTCCGGCATCGAATCGTAGTTTCCCCTTTCTGCTCTTCTTCTTCTTCTTCTTCTTCTTTCTACATTCCTATGGCGGGAGGAGATGATCAGGTACCTCCTCCACCTGCTTCTCAGTTGCTTGAGAAACAGTTCGAGAGCTTCCGTGTTCAGTTGGAAGAATCTGCAGCTTTGAGGGAGCAGATTCGTGCTGTGGTTATGGAGATTGAGTCCGCTACGAGGCTAATCCAAGCTAATCTCCTTCTCGTTCATCAGTCTCGACCTATTCCGGGTAAATCATTAGCCTTTACACAATTCTTAGCTAAATGTTTGAAATGGCCTTCCTGGGTTTAGCTTCTCTTTCAAGAGAAGCAACTAAAAGTGAAGAACTTGTGTACTCGTTCTTTAAAAATTTGGTTTTTACTTACGGGAATGCTTATTTTTGTGGATGGATGCAGAGGTTATCGAGAAATCTAAGGAAAAGATCAATGATTTGAAGAAGTTTTACGGCCGGCTTGCTGAGATTCTTCGGGAGTGTCCTGGACAGTACTATAGGTAAATTTGATAGCCAGCATGTAGTAGTTTTTTTTGTATTTGCAATGCAATGGTTTAGTGATTAAAAAGGTTTTGTAATTTAGGTACCATGGAGACTGGAGAAGTGAAACACAAGCAGTGGTCTCCCAGCTTGCTTTTATGCACTGGCTCGAAAATGGTACTCTTCTTGTGCATACGGAAGCTGAAGAAAAACTTGGGTGTATGTCTCTGGATCTCAATTTCACTCTTTTTTTTCTTGCTTTCAATATTTACCATGGCCTAGTGGTTGTACTAAGAACAGAACCTGATTCTTGCTGGTTCTCTCACAAACTTTGGAAAAAGTACATAAACTTTGAATTTTTTGCCTGACCTGTCTCACTTGAAAAATTGAATGAACCAGTCTAGTCTTCTCAGTAATCAATTTCAGTTTGCCACTAGTCTCTCCTTCTTTTCGCAGTTTAATTGACTCTCCTATGATTCTTTATCAGTTTGTTGATTTGTCTACCTTGGTCTTACTCATTGTTATTGATTTTATCCTAAGGCTTTGTTTAATCCTGCATTTTATCCTAAGGCTTGATCTTTCACCTCAATTGAGTGATGTATTGCTGTTTTCCACAAACTCAGTTATTCTCTCTTAGGATGGATGATGATGCCAAGGTTGATTTAACACTACTTTCGTGTAGAGTAGACATTTTCTCAAGTGTTGTTATGTTTCAAATCTGGAATTCTAATTTTGCCAAAATACCTTTTTGTCTTTTGATGAAACTAAGCAGAATGTTTCTTCTAATTCCACTTCATTGTATTTCAGTGAACAGTTTGGAGTTTGGACTGGAGACTGAAGATTATCTGACTGGTATGATTCTGAGAAAGAACTTTCTAATTCTATAGATCAAATAAGACCCTGACCATTTTCTTATGAATCACAACATTACTTATATATTCTGATCTTCAGCTTTTCTGAACACTTTGCAGGAATCTGTTTCATGTCAAACGACTTGGTATGATTATTTTTTCATCCCTAGTTCTTACTGTCCATCTTATCCCCTTAGCATCCCACTCGATAGTAAATCATTTTTTCGGGTATGCTGCAATGTTTTGAGCAGCCTAGGTACGTGGTTAATCGAGTGACAGCAGGAGACTACGACTGCCCGAGAAAAGTGATGAATTTCTTGACGGATCTTCACGCAGCCTTCCGTATGCTGAATCTCAGGAACGATTTTCTGCGCAAGAAATTCGACAGTAAGTCATATAAACCTCTCTGACTTGTTCCATTTGCATTAGGTGAGTGTTAGATTATATAACATAAAACATTTTGATCGTATGATTGAACTGTGACTGACAGGTATGAAATATGACCTAAGAAGAGTGGAAGAAGTTTACTATGATGTCAAGATCCGAGGTTTAATATCCGGTGGAGATCTTCCTGGCGTCCAAGGAACCCAAGGCCAATCTTAATAAGGCTTATGTTTTAGCTCCAGCATGAAAACGGCAAGAAGTGTTGTAGTTCCCTGAAAACGACACGTGTTGTTTTTAATGTTTTGTCACTTACCTTTAACTTCTGAATTGTGTGGGCCTTTGAGTAACAAACCAGAAGCCCATGTTTTATTCGTTTAGAATGAACGTTATAGAGTCGAGTCACTAAACGGCGTGAAAAGAATAGCAACTTTTGCCGTTATCCGAGTCAGCTGCAGAGAGGACCCTTTGTTCAATATAACAGTAGGTGTTGATGAATAACATCTGTCATCGTTGCGGACTTGAAACGCACGTTATATTAAACATTAGACGGTGGTGCCTCTTACGTCATTTGTTTTGGATATCAAAACTAAAAATAAATCTGCTTTTGGAATCCGGCAAGAAAAACAAATCACAAAAAACAAAAAGAATAAAGAAATCATCTTTTTAAGTCCAAACAACAACAGTCGTCGCCATTAACCTCCTCCGTCAGTCAGTGTGTTGTGTTCCGTCTCTTCTTCTTCTTCTTCTTCTCCTCTCGAAGTCTCTGTTTGGTACTTTTTTTTTAGAGCTTTGTTTATGTTTCTCTGACATTGTCTTTATCCCATATCTACTATGGATATGTTTCTTTAAAGTTTAGATTTTTTTTTTTTCTGGTTTTAAATAGATCTAATGTGTATGTATAAATCTCGTACGATTTTTTTTTTTTTAATCTCGGATTGTTCAAAACTCCAAGTGTGTTCGTTTAAGGAAGATAAGCGAAGCAAGCAGCTAGGTTTTTAATTTTATTTTTGTGGTGTAATGTAACAGCTGTAACTCTCTGGCCCACTTTATACTACGTCGTATTTGCATTTGATTGGTGATTTGTGTAAAAACAATAGTATAGTATACGCTTCTCTGTAGCTCTGAAAGTTTTGATTTTTCTTTTTGGGTTTTATTTTATGGAACTATCTATCTTCTTCTGACTTCTGAGATCATCCGACATATATATATTTTGTTTTCTTTTATAACCTGTATATTACCTTTAGAATGTCTGTCCTTTGCTCTTCTCTCTCAAGTAGATTTATTACTATTTATTTATTTAATGTTTTGTTTTTTAGATTACTGTGGCAAAGTATTGTTTTCTTTTTGTTTTGGTTTAAGATGCCATGTTCAATGTTGTAGATTTGTTAACTTGTATGAATGTATGATGAATGAATGGGAAGTGGGAACACATGCCTGAGTGATTTTTTTTTTTTCTTTTTTTCTTTTCAATTGAGAAATGAGGTCCAGGTTTTTATTGTGAATCTAGCATGTAAGTCAAGATTGGGTTTCATGGGCAACATTGTTGTCTGGTTCTGTTCAATTATTTTGACGTACCTTTTAATTTGTAGTAGTGGACTTGACTTGAATCAATGTGGACTTTTAGGATGGACAGGACCCCCGGCTTTCCTGCTGCTGGATTCAAGTGTGACAGTGTGAGACTTCGTTGTTTAGGTTGTACATTAGGATGAATTTTCGTTATGATTTACTTAATATTTTTTTTGTTCTTTTCTTGATAGGTTGATGATAATGTTTGCCACTCAAACGAGTATAATAAAATGAGTGACATGAAGCGTTTTCTAATGGAACCTACACATGACAATACCGCGGTAGACAGTTTCTTAGGTCTCGGTATGGAGACTATGGGCTTAAGCTCCACCATGGATGAATTCTCTCATGGATTTGACTTTAGCTTTCTCCCAGATTATGGTAATATTGAGTCAATTTTGTTGAATGCTTTGTAACATTTTGTAAATCGGAGAGTATCGTTAATGCTAGAGTTCTTTTTCACTTTGTTTATAAGGTGGACTATACTCTTGTACCACTCAAGATGTGGAAGCTGGTTTAAAGTTCGAAGTATGTGTTCTCTCTTTTACGTTCTCTAGTCTCTATCACATGGTTTCTTTTCTTGGCCATTCTTGACATGAAGTTTCTTATCATCTCCTAGATTCTTGATGGCTTTCTTGATGAAGTTGAAGAAGTGGAAGGTATCTACGCATCACATGATCTTTCTTCTACTAGTAACCATATCCTTCTAGGTAAGTTTATGTACGTGATTCCATCATCCTAGTACATCTCTAAACAATATATGGTTTACAATCCAAACTATAACTTACTTGTAGAAACTCAAGACAAGAAGAAAGTATCTGAATTATTGGATGGTGGCCCCTATGGTCTTATGAACTTCCCTTCAGAATCTTATTCTCCTGGAATAAGTGGAAGCACCGGACTCTCAGAGTGGTCAAAAGAAACTGTTCCACATGCTGAACACCAGAATGTATCCAGCGAAAAACTTAAAGATAGTTTGGATTCAAATGAGTCAGAAGATGACAAGAAACCACTATCCACTTTTATAGGCTCTTGGGTTAAACGAGGCAGGAATCGGAAGAAGAATTTGCCCAACACCGCTTATAGAAGGTAATAATAGTTCAGTGATTAAAGTATTACTCTTAATATATATAATCACACACATCAGATTTCCTAGTGAAGCTCTCTCATTCTTAATGTTGCAGATTAGATTCTTCTGGTCAAAGAATGTCTTATGACTTTAGACCCCGGAAAGATGCTATGAAGAAATGCATGCATACTTCAACGGTTTGTCTTACTCGTTTAAGACTACAGAGTTTTCCCATTTTTTGTTCTAATTTATGTAAACCAAATCCTATTTGATATTGCAGGAGAATACATTTCGTGATGATCACCTAACTTCATCTGAAAGTGAGGATGACATCTCTGTAACAAAGACATCCAGAACCAGAAGTGACAGGCGAAAGCATCAGAGAATGTGGACTGTTGATGAAGTTATGACGTTGGTTGATGGTATTTCTCACTTTGGTGTTGGCAAATGGACCGATATAAAAAACAACTTCTTTCATTCTGCAACCCACCGCACACCCGTCGATATCAGAGTAATTCACCCTTCACCTTAATATCAAACTCATCATTTAGTAGTGCTTGGTGTCTCAGTTCTTCTTCTGCTTGAACCTTTTTCTTTGTTTTCTGTCACAAACCTTCACCTTGAACATATGCAGGACAAATGGCGTAATCTACTGAAAGCAAGTTATAACGACAAGCATAATGATGGAGAGGTTTGCCTTTTTTTCTTCCTTTTGTCAAAAAAAAGAAATCATATTATGAGAAATCCTCTGTAACACAACTTTGAAATATACAGGCTGAAGAAAGACGAAAGTCATTGGCTCGCCCTATGCCGAAGGATATTCTACATCGTGTAAGGGAACTTGCATCACGCCATCCATATCCGTTCTCCAAATCATCGTGTTTCGTTTATGATTCCTCAAGAAGCCAAAGCACTTCAAAGAAGAAGAAGAAGAGGAGTTGATATAGAGAAAGAGTCTAGAGAAGCTGTAAAGATACTAAACTAAACTCGATTTTTATCTGTCTTGAAAAGTAATAGTTCTCTTTAGGATATCATCAGTATTATCTGCAACATCTAAGTTCTTCCATGTGAAGTTTCTGTTACTGCAGCATCAAAGCTTTTGCGGACTTCCTTTATATTCTCCATCCTCCAATGTGAATAAACAACAAACAGCAGCAACAGAATCCACTAGTTTTGTCTGAAAATACATTGTCTCACACACACCTGTTTCTTGCAGTGTCTATATGTAACTGTTATATGTAGCTTTTCATCTAGTAAAGAGCAGATGGGGAAACAAGTAAAAGATTTGTGTGATTAGCTTTAACACTTGATGTAATTGATTAACCTTTAAAAGTTGAGTGTATGTATATTGACATCAAATTAGATATCAAGTAACGTTATGTAATACTAGTAAAAGGTTTAGGATGCTAATAATTAAACATCAAAAGTACACATATGAAACAAATGTCCGAGTCTGAGAGGTCAATTTCGACATGTTCAATGGCCAAGATAAGATGATGATTAAAAATATATATTTTTCTATATTCCATGAAAAAGGGAGAAGAAAGAGAAGTATAGAGATAACATCATAAGAGTTGCACATGCACGCAATAAATTCTAAAGTCAGAAGAAGCCAGCTTAGTTCAGAGTGGCAGTCGTTGTTAAATTACTTGACAGACCAAAACCAACTTCAAAACACACACACAACACAAACATAACAGATAGATATATCTGAGAGAGACATTTTTAGAAGAGAAATGGTGTAAGAATGAGGATCTCTTACTCAATTGAAGGGAACATTTTTTGTGAATCCTTAGGGGGATGAATCCTAATCAATGATACTCGTTTCTCTTCTATAATGGACCCTCCAACATTGACACTTCTCCATCTATGTACCCCTCCTAGAGACAACAAGCCTTTCACCATCCCTATCTCAACTTTGTGAACCACATTCTTCCCCGCGTACTTTAACTGCACTATCTATGCGCTTTTGATTGGTAAAAAGTTAAAAGCTCACATGTGAAAGCTAGGCTACCTAATTATATTGCTAATGCTGATCATTAGCTAACCTCATTGTAGGTTTCTACATTAGTCCATGTGTAGATAGTTCAAGAAGTCACCTGAGCGTTTAGAACCAACATAACTCTAGGAAAAGTCAAGAGATCTGGAGGCTGAGCATTTCTGCAGATCAAACTGAAAGTGCCCATGCATGAATCATTAACCAAGATCACACTATCTCCAATAAGATTTAGACCCATCCCTGGACCCTGTTCCTTCAGATCTTATCTCCTCTCTATCTCTGTTCATCTTGTCTTGTGGGGTCTTAATTCCCCGTGAAACTTCAAGAACTCTGACACCAATGTGAACTAGGCAATTTTTTTAATCACATCTAACCATAGAGTATATGTTCGTACAGTTTCAGCAATGCAACTCTATCAACACAAGTAACAGAACCGCACGGTTGAATAAAGTACTGTATCATTTAAAAGTTGCCCATCTCACCCCCCTTGGCTAACTGTCATGTCCCAACATTTAATGGGGACCTCTGATATTTCTACTTCGGCATATATATATAGACTTGTCCTTCACCTTGTACTATTCATCAAAAAACATATTATTTCATCAAAACATTCTATCTATCAATCTATCTTATACTAGATATTAATCTTCTCCTCCTACTAAAATGAAGAGCAAGTTCATTAAGTCCTGTGAAAAGAAACTGAAAAAGATGACAAGCAAAGTCATAATACCTTGTACGTCTTGCGAGGCATGCTACGAGAGAATTTGCTGGGCATTCANATCTGAGAGAGACATTTTTAGAAGAGAAATGGTGTAAGAATGAGGATCTCTTACTCAATTGAAGGGAACATTTTTTGTGAATCCTTAGGGGGATGAATCCTAATCAATGATACTCGTTTCTCTTCTATAATGGACCCTCCAACATTGACACTTCTCCATCTATGTACCCCTCCTAGAGACAACAAGCCTTTCACCATCCCTATCTCAACTTTGTGAACCACATTCTTCCCCGCGTACTTTAACTGCACTATCTATGCGCTTTTGATTGGTAAAAAGTTAAAAGCTCACATGTGAAAGCTAGGCTACCTAATTATATTGCTAATGCTGATCATTAGCTAACCTCATTGTAGGTTTCTACATTAGTCCATGTGTAGATAGTTCAAGAAGTCACCTGAGCGTTTAGAACCAACATAACTCTAGGAAAAGTCAAGAGATCTGGAGGCTGAGCATTTCTGCAGATCAAACTGAAAGTGCCCATGCATGAATCATTAACCAAGATCACACTATCTCCAATAAGATTTAGACCCATCCCTGGACCCTGTTCCTTCAGATCTTATCTCCTCTCTATCTCTGTTCATCTTGTCTTGTGGGGTCTTAATTCCCCGTGAAACTTCAAGAACTCTGACACCAATGTGAACTAGGCAATTTTTTTAATCACATCTAACCATAGAGTATATGTTCGTACAGTTTCAGCAATGCAACTCTATCAACACAAGTAACAGAACCGCACGGTTGAATAAAGTACTGTATCATTTAAAAGTTGCCCATCTCACCCCCCTTGGCTAACTGTCATGTCCCAACATTTAATGGGGACCTCTGATATTTCTACTTCGGCATATATATATAGACTTGTCCTTCACCTTGTACTATTCATCAAAAAACATATTATTTCATCAAAACATTCTATCTATCAATCTATCTTATACTAGATATTAATCTTCTCCTCCTACTAAAATGAAGAGCAAGTTCATTAAGTCCTGTGAAAAGAAACTGAAAAAGATGACAAGCAAAGTCATAATACCTTGTACGTCTTGCGAGGCATGCTACGAGAGAATTTGCTGGGCATTCAAGAAGGAAGCTGAGGTGACACCAAAAGATGTCCCTAAGGGACACTTGGTTGTATATGTGGGTGAGGAGTACAGGAGGTTTGTGATAAAGATCACCTTGCTTAAACACCCACTCTTCCGAGCATTGCTGGATCAAGCAGAGGATGCTTACGGTTTCAGTGCTGACTCCAGACTATGGATTCCATGCAATGAGAGTACCTTCCTCAATGTTGTCCGTTGCGCTGGTGCTCCCCAGCATCAGAATAACTGCATATGTATCTAGGAAGGTTCTTGTACAGGGAACTCAAGACAGTCATTGATTTCTCCGGCTCCACGTTTACAAAAAGAATATTGTTTAATGCTAAGCTATCAGGGTACACTAATAATGTAAGACTTTTTGTATTAAATGTGTCTTTAAATTCAGTGGGGAATGAATTATTAGCTACAAGGAAAGCAATAAAATACGATTGAAGTTCTGCGTCACACTTCTCCAGCTCCAAAGAAATACATAAGCCACAAAAGACAGAGCTCGTTTCTGAATAAGAAACACTAAAACATGAAGAATTACTCAAGAAACATGCCAGAGCTCCGTTGTTTTCAACTAAACTGAAACAACAAACAGCTTTACCTTCCCATTTTTCTTAGTGAGGGCAGAGGGAGAGAGCATATAACAGCTTTACTTTCTCACACATCTCAAGACAAAGGCCAAGCCGTCTTGAAAGCAATGTTTCTGAAACCAGATGTCAGTTCTGCAATACATTTCAAAATATAGAACAAACTGAAATGCAGTCACCGATTAATAGGAACAACCTCTAAATTGGGAATACCCTTGCCTGCTGTTATATCCTCACTACAAGAACGCAAAAGTAAAAAGCAACGGAGGAGTTCTTGAAAGAATCAGTCAAAAAGAATTATGACCAAGAGTTAGGTCTTTCATAGGAAGCTAAATGATTAAATATGTATGTCAGAAACCAGTTCCCCATTGCGTCAATCGAAAGAATGCATAAAAATGTTGTATCCACATAAAGAAGGTCAAAATGGCCAAAGTACATTTAAGCTTGATCTACTATTATCATTCCCAAAATGAAAAAGAAAAAAAAACTTGATCACCTCATGGTATTGATATCAACAACTGCAGCAAGATATATACAAAGGAAAATCTTGCAAATGCGTATACACAGTAGTTGTATCATTCTTCCTCTTTCATAGCTCACAAGTAATCCTAAGTGCGTACATACATTGAATTGTTGGCAATCTTATCAATCAACATCAATTCTAAAACCAAAGGAACCTCAGTCATGACATAGCTTCTGGCGCAGAGAGTTAGCCACTCGCATTGAACATCGAAGCCAAGGTTTTCTCCTTTGACAACCCGAAAGATTTATCCTACAGATCCACAATTCATTATCATCTCAGCCCATCAATCAAGTTCTCCATTTCTCTTCTCCCAAACCTCCTACCGTCTGCGTGCGCATCTTTACACCTAGCTGCTAAGTAGAACACTAACCAAGCCGCCATGAAGTAAACTTCCAACGCAGATTGGAGCACAGAAGCAAAGGTTTTCCCTAGGATTCGAACCAGAAACCATCTGAAGAAAGACCCACAAACAATAGCTTCGAGACACTTAAGCTGCACGGCCTGATGCAACAGGAGAGAAATCAAATAGAGACCTTCCTTCACTATCTCCCTGCCCCTCCTTCTTGAATCCACAATAGCAACAAAAGCATCAACAGCTAATATCAAACCAACAAGCGTATCAAGTAGAAACCAAGCGAACAAGAAACCAGAAATCTCCTTCTCGAAACCTCTGATCCATGGGGGCATAACTGTGAAAGGCATCAGCTTTAACCTCACAAAGAGCTTAAAAAACGAGTACTGATCTTCAACCTCTCCAAAATACCATAAACCAAGAAGCTGTGTCAAAGCATCCCTCACTGCCCATCTCATCAAAACGAATCCTGTAACTCTCCTAAACCCCAATCTTGAACCAGTCCAAACAACCCCAAGAAACGAAGGAAACCTACCGAGCAAATCGTTGATTACAGTAACGAATATAATCGCAAGCACCAATGAGTAAACAGTGGTAAACCCTAGAATCACCCATCCATACGCAGCGGATAAAAAGCTCACAAGGAAGAAGAGAGCCGCAGCATCATGACGACCTAGCTCCAATCCTTTGAACAACATCTTCAGATCCACAAAACTCTCAAAGTCTTCACCTTTCTTCTCAGAGTCATCCAATTCTGTTTCTTTATCATCATCTTCCTTCTCAAGCTGCCGTAAAACGACGCCGGAGCGGATGATCTGAGGGAGGAGAAGACCATTATCGGCGATAGGGCGAGAAAAGCCAGAAATGCTCTCAAATCCGGAGAGAATCACAGTCGTAGCGTTGATGGGCGAAGGAAAAAAAGAACCTTGAAGAGATCGGCGATGAGGATCGTGCTCGTCTGTGGAGAAGAAGTCGTCGTCGAGGGTACCAAGGCGCGTGAGCTGAAGAAAAGGAGCACGTCGGTGATTTTGAAAGCGCGTAGGAGCGTGGGAGTGAGAGTTGAGAGGGAGGCGAGAGAGGAGGGAGCGAAGGGAAGGGTCAGTGTCGACGAAAGAGGTTAAAAGAAGAGAGCAATGATCGACGAGAGAGTGGAAGGAGAAGAGGAGGAAAGTGAGGAAGATGAAAGTGAGTGGGTGGGTTGAGAAGGAAGCTGTGGTTTGACGGAGGAGCTGGGTTGTTGTACGGAGGCGGTTCAGCCGCGCGTGGTTGTTGTGGTGGTGGTGTTGATCGGTCATTGTTGGTGTTTCACTATTCGCTCCCGCTACTTTGGGGTAGATCGAGAGAGAGAGAGAAGAAGAAGAGAGATTAACTCATGTTTTGTCTATAAACGTATTGGAGCTCTGTATTGTTTGTATTGACCCTAATGGGCTTCTAATTGGGCCTTAATTCTTCATTCATCTTTTTCTGGTTGGGCAATTTCACACTATATGTAGTTCCGCCCTTCCGGGTAGAGTGCAAATGACATTGTGTTATTTTTTTTTTGGTGATTTTAGTCTTTCAGATAATATAAACAAAAAAAGAGTTATCTGTGTGATGGTCATTCAAATTCGTAATTTGAATGTGCATTTTATCTGTTTGTCAATTGTCAAACATACTTAAAACTAAGTTTCCGGCTTTGAAAACCAAAAAAAATACATAGGAAAAAAGTTTACAAAACAAAAATCCTAAATGTTACATTTTAACATGATGCATCAGTGTTAGTGCTAACCAAACAAAAGATAGACAAAAAAAAACATTAAAGTGTTATGATTTTTGGTTTTATTTATGGTTTCTCTTATAAGAATAGTTTTATTTTAGTTTCAAAGTTCTATATAAGAAAATTTAATAACCGTAAAACGTGTGATTAATCAATACTTTTTAGAAGATTACAATTTACATTAGAGTTAGACTGGTTAAGTTTAGATGATTCCATTATAGTTGGTAAACATTTTATTGTTCAACTAAAATCGATTTTTTCCCTTTATAGTTTAAAAAATAAAAAAAAATCTCCTAATAAATTTGTGGTGTTTTGTTATGGAGACTTCAATATAATGTGGAATTTGAGAAAGAAAAAAAGAAGAAGTATGATTCACACTTTGTAACAGAAAAATTGTTTCTTCATTTGATGAGAACTTACAATGAGTTTTACAGCACAAGTTTTAATTTAGACAAACATAAATCCACTTCACAGACAATCATTTGGTAAAATTATTCAGACATTTTTATAAAAAAAAAGAAAAAAAAAACTTTTCAGTAAAGTAAAAAAACAGAGGAGTTTACTCTTAATTAACATACGGCAATGGGAGCTCCATTCCACTCGTTGAGACATTCCATCATCGGATCAATGATTTTGCCTTCACAAATAGCCGTGAAAACCTTGTCGAACTCTTCTCCGGGAGACGTCACTTTCTCACCTGTCAAAAGCTCTGTTCCAATCTCTTCCCTCACAAATCTATACAAAGGATACGACCTACATTCCTTGATCCTGTTCGGGATAGCCGATGTTCCGTTATCGTAAGCCGCTCTCGCCGCCTCCACTTCTTTCGGTAGCACCGCCTTGAGTTCCTCCTCGAAAGCTCCAATCTTATGGAAGATTGAAGTCACTGCGTTCTTCTCACTCTCACCATTGATCAAAGCATGATCAACTATAACCTGTCTTAGCTTCTGGATCAACGGGTACGTCGCGCTACAAGGATCGTCAGCGTAAGTGTAGACTTGTTCACGGTCCACGACTTTGAGTAAATCTTTCTCGCAGAAACGAGAAGGATGAAGCTCACCGTTGACTCCAGTTGTAAGAACTTTCTTAGCCACTTGAGAGACAGTGTTCTTCACAGTCTGTTTTAGATTCTCCTCCAAATGTCTCAAATCAACAGCTTGGCATATCGCAACGAGGAACGTCGTTGACATAAGCTTGAGAATATCAACAGCTTCAGAAGTCTTGCGAGAGGAGATTAATCCAAGAGAGTTCACGTCTTGGTTATGTTGCTCTGCTGATTGAACATGGCTAGTCACAGGATTAGCCAAGTACTGAAGCTCTGAACAGTAAGAAGCCATAGCGATCTCAGCTCCTTTGAATCCATAATCCAAACTAGGATTCCTCGAAGCGGTTAGATTCGAAGGTAAACCATTGTTGTAGAAGTCATTCACAAGCTCAGAGAACTGAGCAAACATGAGTTTACCAATCGCAGCAATAGCCAACCTCGTGTTGTCCATCGAAACACCGATCGGTGTTCCCTGGAAGTTACCACCGTGGATCGCCTTGTTCCTCGATACATCGATCAACGGGTTATCGTTGACGGAGTTGATCTCACGCTCGATCGATTTCGTCGCGTAACGGATCACTTCGATTTGAGGACCTAACCATTGAGGAGATGTACGAAGAGCGTAACGATCTTGTTTAGGTTTCTGTAACGGATCCATCTCGTGAAGCTTCTGAGCTAATTTCATATACGAGCTTCCGTCGAGTATATGTTCCATGATCGCCGCTGCTTCGATCTGACCAGGATGATGCTTAAGCCTGTGAGTGAGATGATCAGTGAACTCAGGCTTACCACTCATCACCTCCGCGAACACCGCGGATAAAATCTCAGCCAAAACAGAGAGAACGTTCGTCTCGAACAGCACCATCGACGCCATTCCAGATCCAACCGCCGTGCCATTAACAAGCGCAAGACCTTCCTTAGGCTGCAAGTCAAAGAATCCAGAACTGATTCCGGCTAATTTGAAGGCTTCTTCAGCTGTCAAAGCTTCACCGTTTGGACCGGTGGCTTTGGAATTGGGACGTCCGGTTAAAATTCCGGCGATGTAGGAGAGAGGGACGAGGTCCCCTGAGGCGGTGATCGTACCGCGGAGCGGGAGAGATGGAGTGATGTTGCTGTTGAGGAAACTGGTGATTGCTTCGAGGATCTCGAATCGGATACCGGAAAAGCCTTGGAGGAGTGTGTTGATCCGTACAAGCATGGCAGCTCTTGTGGCGGAGTGTGGCAATGTGTGGCTCGTTTCTTTCGTGCTTCCGAATATTCCGGCGTTCAGGAATCTGTAACGAACACAGAAACATTCGAATTGTGTGTGTTGATTAGTTAATTTAATTTAATTTAATTTAATTAAAAACTCTTAATTACTACCGAACAAAATAAACCATTTAGTAGACCCGACCCGGATATTTGACCCGATTCGATCCGTATATTTCCCATGCAACGTCATAATAATTGACATAACCTTAAGGGAGTCAAATTATCCGCATTAATCCCGTGATTTTAATTATTTTCAAAATTCGTTCTAAAGTTAAATTATTAAAAATGTAAAAATCAAATCTAGATTAGAAAGAAGAGAAAAATCTAGAAAAAGTAAGGAGTATATATCAAAACAATCTAATTACTAACATTTATTAATTTTCTTTTAATATATATACGTACTGCAATCAACTAGTAACTGCCACGTATCTGCCTAAGCATATACTGTATAGTATATTACCATTTACCAAATAATTCTAATTAGAGACAAAAAAAAAAAAAAAAAAATTG
>NC_025688.1:23941150-23941985 GCF_000633955.1 Camelina sativa
AATAAGCTCCTTTTGAAGTGCGACACCATTTTTGGTCCTGCGATGAGAAGTAGCACCAAAACCAGTGGTAACACCGTAACTATCAGTGCCTTTGTTCATACTCTCCATAACCCAATCACTGCTAGCGTTCACACCGGCTCTAGCAGTCTCGGACAGCTCCACCTTCACACCGTTACCAATGGTTGAGATCGCAGCGACTTGTCCAATGGTCAGAGTCTCACCTCCAAGATTCACGACTGGCTTCCTAAACTCCTCAACCATTCTCTTCACTTCATCCAAATGGCTACCTTTCATTTGCTCAGCCGCAGCTCCCCAGTTGAGAGGATCAGCCGCGTTGATCACCATGTTCTTTGTCTTCATATCTCCACCGCATAACATAGCTTCGATCGATCCTCCTCCGTTGATACTCTTGTGTGCTCCGTTAACCTCCATTTTAGACTTCTTAGTTTTACAAAGAGGAGAATAAAATTTTAAAAGAGGAGGAGATTACAAGATCTCTACGGAAGAGAGCGATAAGATATATGTAATATGATATTGTGTTGGTTAAGGAATTGTATTTGTTCCTGAAGAAGATTAGATGAATGAAGGGTGGTTTAAATAAGGATGGTAGTGTTTGTTGGTAGGTAAGCGCATACAGAGCTAGTTTTTTTTTTTTTTTTCCATAGAACTTTGATTTTAATTTTTTTTTTTAAATTAATATCGAAGAAAAAAAATGAATATTAGTGAGAAAGAAGGAGTTGGTTGAGAATTAATGATGACCGTTAGATGGGAGAGTGAGTGGTAGAGATTATAATTCGTGGATTTGGTTTAAGTCGTATAACTTTTTTTTTTTTTT
>NC_025688.1:23943004-23943433 GCF_000633955.1 Camelina sativa
AAAGCGTTTCATTTGTGATGGGAGTAGGTGTGTCGAATTAACGTCCCCACCATAACACTCTTTTAATTTCATTTTTGTTTTCTTATTTTGATATTTACAATCTTGTTAAAAAAATTTGTTTTGTCATTTTGGATATCATTTTAAATTTGATAAGGAAGGGGTTTTTTTGTACTCATTTTAATTATTGTGTTTCTTATTTGTACTTTTCCGAAGCTGTGATAACTCGATCCATTGACTTAGTTTTAGTATTGACTTTGTTTAATGTGACTCTTTACACATTTTATTTTGTTTATTTTGAGTACAGTTTATATGCACATTTAAATGATTTTTTAACTCGGGAAAAAACTTATATTTTAATGGTAGGTTTTCTGCAAAATATCTTCAAAAATATTAATATGTAATTTTGCTTTTTTTTTTTTTTTTTTAAAA
>NC_025688.1:23943895-23957424 GCF_000633955.1 Camelina sativa
AACCTGCAGGCCAATCTCGTGTATTCAAAAGTAGTATATATGCAATATTTTTTTTTATCACCACCGTCAATTTTGTAAAATTCTGATAATTTGACTCATTCATGACAAAGAATCAGATTTCATACTTGGATCTTTTTTAAAAAAAAATGTATCAATGTATATAACCATAAAATTCTTCAAAATTATATACATATATGACGAAATTTTGAGTCAGTCACACTGTTTTTTTTTAAGGTAGATGGTAATTTAATTGTAAATAAGAGCAATTTGAGGGTTATTTTCTTTTCTTTTCTCCTTTTGCAGACATCCCTTTTTGATTAAATGCTATAGGTATTAGGTGCAAGCAATCATTAGGTGAAAACTGAGAAATTAGAAGTAAGAAGTAAATAAATATTTAAAGCATGCATATATAGCAAAGTTTGATTCGTAAAAGTTCATAATTAGTAATGTCTTGATAGATAGAAATGTACATGTTTAGTTGATTTTGTAATTGTGAAAGATAATTATTGCGTGGATAGATTGCAAACTATAATACTCACGCGATTATAAGATTCTCAATAGGAGCCGCGCGAGTGACGCAACACGCCGTTTGCATGACAAAAGCAAATGTCATTTATATCCTAAGTTCATGAAACTATAATTATAAGCATAGATTATATTATATTGGACTTTAATGACTTATAATCAGTTTACAAAAAAAACTTAGAGTTAAGTGTTTATGATTTTTTTAATTTTTCTTTTATGTTTTAATATTCAAGGAGTATATTGTTATCTAATTATGTCATTCTTGTCAAACCAAGCATGGAACCATAAGCTAATAATTAAAATATGAATTCATCATCAAACTCCATTCTTTGAATTAAACGCGTTATATTAATCGAAATGAGAAAATGTAATAGTCATAATCAGTGTCGAAATAAAAGAACAATAGAAACCAACAACCCGAAAGGAGTGCATGGTCGCAATGATATGGGTGGAACAGAAGAAATGGTGGGTCGTTGTTTAGGCAAGGCAGGCGCCTTCATTAAAACATTTGCATGTGCATGTAAGTTTCCTCCATCGTAGTAGCCTACGCCTAGCAAGCGAAAGTCACCTATTTATATACTTATTTATTAACAAAGGTTGATTATAATTTCGTTGTTTTATATATTTTGTTCTTGTGTTAATTTTGTCGTCGGGGGAATGACTCAAAACACTGAAGAGTTAACTTGTCGTTTCCTCTTTTTAATTGACTTTGAGTTTGATTTCGGTTTATAATTTGTAAACTGTTTTGTTTTCTACGATAAAGGGTCCAAATGAAAGCAAGAGGAAAGGAGCTTCAAAGTGGACGGACTGTATTATATAATATAGATGTACATTTATTTGAAAATGCAGGTGGATTTGGGTCAATGTGAAAGGGAAACTTATGTCAAATATCCGATTTTTGGGTTGGTCAATTTATCCGGTTTACTCTCTCTCTCTTTCTAGCTTAACTTTTTTTTAGATTTTGCTATATATCTCTAACTCTTTTAGTGTTGATGAGAGATTAATCGACGCTTCTTCAGTTTTTTTTTTTGGAATAACAAACCGATCATCAAACAAAGATGGATACACGGACATAGAGTTAAAATGTATGTAGAGTCCACGAATGATTATGGTCGTACGTTTTCTATTCTCCTCCTTGGAACTCGTTAAGGAATAAACCATCATCTCCAGTCTCCACTACCCATTTTCTTACCAATAAAGGTGACTGAACATTTCTTCTGGTCCGTTGCTTTGCCACTCCCGATCACATGCCAAATTTGCAATGGAGAAAACCAGTATATAGAGTTCAAATACAATGACAATGCATGATTTCGAACCCAATACCTTAATTAGACCTTAGTTGATGATGGGGCAGGTGTCTACAAAAAATAATGTTTCATTAATCTACATGAAAATTAAAAACCTTAAATGTCAATTAATTCAAAATAGACGAGAGAGTATGTTCCATGCATGAAAATTGGGATATTTTGCTTTCATGTCCTTACACTGACTGTTGAGAACAAATGTGTGGGAGCGTTTGATGAGAGAGCTGTTGTCATTACGATTCAACTAATTTTCATATATGCACTTTCCTATTTCTAGTATTCATAGTTTGTGAGAAACCAGAGAAAACAAATTAAAAATTACTATATGACTAATGTCTTTATGTGTCTTCGTTAGAATGAATTAATTAATGATTCAAAGGAGTTTTTTTTTTTTTTTTTTTTTAATTTCAAAAAGGATATTTTATTTGTATTAAAATGTATCGTTTTTAAACGAATATTTTTTCAGTAAACTATTTATAGATATACCCTTAACTAGAGTTAATTACATACGTACCTAGCTACGTTATGTTTGTGGATTTTACAATCTTTTAAAGCTACAATTAATATGTAAGTCCTATGGGGCTATGGTGAATTCTATCATAGGCTTTTCAGAACAAATATTTTTTCTAGTGCTAAGTTTGAAAAAAGCTGGAGTCGATATTTATCTTTGGTTTTAATGTTAAAGGCCTTTGAATGAACATATTGGTTTATGTATAGCTTTCATTATTATTATTTTTTAATATTTAAGAAGGTGGTAAGTACAATATATATACGTAAAACATTTATTATAGAACATGGCGGGCCGATATAATTAAATACGCTATTTATCAGACTGATCTAATCAGAATGGTTTTCATATAGACACCAACCACACGTAAGTAAATTATGAATATATTATTTACATGAATGCATCTTTCTCCTTGTGCCTGATCTAGCCACAATTGTCTTTCACGAATAATATTGATATTGTTAATGGTTTTTATCGTATTCTTTACCAGGACAAAAAAAATAAACATGGAAACTTTGTTTCATATCTAAGGATTCCTACATGGAACTATATACATATATGTAGAAAACGTCAAGAAAGAATATTTGTAATCGGCAAAAGACAATATCTCTAGGGAACACATATACAGAATTAAAGTTGTTAAGCGAATATTTGGTCGAAAATATTGTTATTTTAGTGGATTTTGTAGCATGTCATCATTTACATTAAGAAAGGACTAATATATATATATATATATATATATTTAAAAATGGAGAAAAGGGAATGACTAAAATTAGGCCACCAAACAAACAAAGAGAAATGGAGAAAAGAGGGGTAACAACAACCATAGTCGCGAGGATCCATCGGACACCACTCGTCTCACCAAACCCTCTCTTTTCTTCTTGATCAGACTTATTCATTAGGTCCCACTTTCACATTTTCACCAAACCCCTTTCCTCTTTGCTGTCCAAATCATACTCAACTTACAACACCCCAAACCTAATCAATATGTACACGTCATATATCGAGTTATATCAATACATATATATTACTAATTAAGGAAGTTTGGAAAAGAAGATGGATCCAGTTCAATCATTTGAGTTTCATGTATTACTCATATTATCAAAACATGTGGTGATTATCACACCAAAAAAAAAAAAAACATGTGGTGATTAAGTATTTTTTTGCTATGTCGGTCGAGTATATTTATCAACTGAAAGAAATGGTCTGGAATGACTTTTCTTTTTCGAGTTAACTTTTCATGATGGATCTCCAAATTATTATCGTCCATAAACTTGTACACCCATCGAAGAGTGGAATGAAAAGCTTTAAACTTGTTGAAAGTTTATAGGATTGGACATATCTAAATAAATTAGAATTGATTGACGCCCTAGAGATTTTTCTTAGTTTAATATATGTAGTAGGTGGTAGATGAGAATGAGACGTACGTAAAATTTCAATAGACTACTAGTCGTAATGGTATCTATGATCATATATATTTGGTTTAAGAAAACAAACTAGTTAACTTTAAAGTTGTGCATTTATCGATACACTCCTTGCAATAAAATGGATACTAGTTGTCGTCTTTTGTAGTATTCTATCCACCCTGCTCCCCCACATGCTGTCGCAATTTTGAACATTAATTATTAAATATTCGTTTAAGAACCTAAGATAGCAGTCGACGCGACCTTTCTATTTCGTTCGTCAGAACTCAGAGGTTGTACCGTTGTAGAGTTCTTAGTTTATTGGGCTTAATTAGTTTAGTTATTCTTTTACTCGATGGGCTATCTTTTAGATGGGTTTGTTAAAAAGACAACACACCATTTTCTAATTGCCTTGCTTCGAAAACCAAGTTTGATTTCTACTCTGATCACATGATTCTTAAAATTTCATCATAGGTCGCTAATCTAACTCAGGGCAACAGGCAAAAAACAAAGAGAGGTATTGTCATTTGTCAATCATGCAAGTTATTCGGAAAAACAAAATCCACAAGATCATTTACAATGTAATCATGGGCCCTAGTTAAACCCATAAAGAGTTTTTAAGAAAGCCTTAAAAATTTAATTTTTCATAAACCGAAAAATCACAAAGATAAAAAAGCTTACAGAACAAATATGTTACATAATTTATCTAAAGTAAAAGTATGCTTCAGTTATAAATTTTATGTTGCCAATGTATATTCATTTGACGTTCATGAATATCATTTGTCACTTTATTATGATTACTAGATTAAGAGTTATAAAATTTATATTCTATGACTATCTCAAAAGACAAAAAGATTTGCTGTTAAATTAGAGAGTTCATGTTGACAAATATTGGCAACGGCCTGGAACTAGAAATGGCCAGGGAGGGAATCACTACGTCTCCACTGGGATCGTTCTTTTGAGATGCATCACTTTAGATTAGAATGAGGCAAAAAAAAAAAAAGTCAGATAAGAGAAAAAAAGATAATAATGACTAATGAGAATATTATCTTTATGAATACAAAAAGTTGGAGTCTGCTAAAGTCGATACACAAGGAGGCGATAAAGGAATTCGTCATTTGTCCACATTCCATAAAGACCCATTTAGTCATCTTCCCATACAGATCATTCCTATTTATGCTGGACTTGTCTTTAAAGTCTTTACTAGATTATATAATCAATTTGAGGTAAGTAATTTAACAAAAATTACAAGAGAACAACAACAAACTAATTTTAAAATTTAAGAACTAAAATGCTTAAACGAATTAAAGTTTCTTTTACTTTATATACCAAAATGGAAATTAGAAATTTAGAATCCATTACAAACATGATATATATATATATTATATATATATCTATGTGAAGAAAAGGTGTAATTGGTAGGAATGTAATGTTCGATCACGCTGTAAAGAAGACTAGAGAAGACTCTTGTCATATTGTTTTGTCTCGTGACAAAATATACATATTAATACAGATCCAAAGGAGAAAATACAATAAACTTTAAGGAAAATAAAATAAAATAAGCATATTGATGATAACTAGGATACGAAACTAAACAAAAAAGAAGATGATATTGGAAAAGGCAAAGAAGAAGAATAATCCATTTTAATAAAGCAATAGAAGAGATTGATTCAAAAGCTCATTAGCCGATGCCATAGATGTTTTTAGGAAGACGATAAAACAGTAAAACAACACTCAGATCTCTAGTTTTTGTCTACTCTCCCAAAACCCGATAATGTTTTCTTCTCAACGTTTTGACCGTTTCTTATCTTTGCCATAGTACAATTTAAGCTTTGGTTATTAAAACACTAATTACTAATAAATTAGGATGAACAGAAATGTTGTGGAGACCGAAGAAAATATGTGTACCAATAAATTTTCACTAACACTATCGGATCAATCAAACTGTTTGTCATTAAACATTTGAAAATGATATTTAGCGGAACTCTTGATCTTAATTTTTTTGATCTTATCTCTAAACCTTTAATAACTCTATATATATAAATTTAACAACTCTGGCTAGACTATATCCATGCAACTTGAAACATAGAGTTATCTTATTTAAAGGTTAAAGCTAATCTTTTTACAACTTTTATCCTCCAATTTATTTTGTTAACGCAATTTGAATTACCAATTTCCCACTATAATTATGATAAGATGTACACTTTCTTTTTTGGGTACAATATCGCTAACGTTTTTTTCTTCTTGACAACAAATTACAAGTATCTTACTCTAATTATATTCAACATATCAACAAATAGTAACATGTGTAGATGCACACTAAAAACATAGACATAGCGTACGTTGGGGGATTTATTTTGGGAATTCTGTCACATGTGTACAACTCGATTTATTTATTTAACGATTTTTTTCCCCGGGTATATATTTATGTGACATTTAATGAGTTGGAACTTCCTTTTTTTCGTTGGATTCATTATGTTTGTTTCATAGGGTACACGTTATTGCCTAAATGTAAATATAACATTGATGTTAAAAAATAAATAAAATATTAATAAATATTTATCTGTTCTATTGGCAAAATAAAACCAAGTAAGGTATATATCCGAATAACACTGAACTGAATCTCGAATATAATAATTTAGGGATGAAAAACAGAATCTCGAATATAGTTAAGATATTACCAGATTTATGTTTAGCATATACTAATATCTTAGAACTAGATCATTTAAGAACGTTATCGTGATCATCAATTTTCAAATTTCCTCCTTGATTTCATTATTTTTTAAGTATTTTTCTTTTCAATAACAATAACAATAAGATAACTTTTTTTCGTTTAACTTAATATTTTAAATGATTTGTGTTAAATTTACAAATGTTATTCAAACTTGAATTTTAAAAAATCAATTAAAATCTATTATTATTGAATTGATGATTTAAAATTTTACTTAAAAATCTATTGTTATACAAAATAGTTTATAGATTTAGATTTTAATGACATTTTAGGAATTCTGGAGAATTTGAGAGGTTTTGTTTAGTTTAAAATACTGAAATCCAAATCTCATGATTTTAAATAAGATTTAAAAGAATTTTACAATAAATCATATTGATTTCTCTAAAATCTATTAAATTTTCTAAATATCATAAAAATTTTCAAAATCATGGTTTCAATAAACACTTTCAGTCACTTTAAAAATTATATTAATTTTTCATAAAAGATAAACATGCGGATGTAACAATAAATAATTAAATATTCTCAAGAAACAGAAGAGAATGTCATTGAATTTAAACCTGAAAATATCATTATTAACTAAAATGGCACCGTTTAGCTGGAGACTGCGGGGGTGTGAGAATCCACTACGACAACGCTAAAGGTGGACCACAAATGATCTGGACCATTAAATTAAACGTGAAAAGCCATACGAACGGTTTAGATGTAAGTAGTAGAGTCTAGGACTTGTTTAATAATATATGGACCCAACAATTGCAACTTTACCACTTACCTCCACTGGCTTTGGGAAGCTCTTCTCTCTGCTCTCTTCTCTCTTCTCTCACATCAGGCAAAAAAGCAAACACTTAACGAGGAAGAAACACACTCATTTCTCTCTCACGTTCCCCTAAATTTTATAACTTTTTTTTGGGTTTCTGGTTTTGTGGTTAAAACCATTTTCTCTCCTTAAATCTCTCTGTTGGAGAAAGTAATTATGTTTTAGGTTCGACTACTCTGTTTCTGGGAATTTTCATTTCTTTTTTTTCTTTCTTTCTGGGATCACATTTTGCTTTTTTTCTTTTTTTTTTTTCTTTTGGTTCTTTTATTTTGTAACGCCATTTATGTGTTGAAACTGTTACCAAGTGTTGGGTCTCTGAGTAGGAGATGGTGAGAATCTCGCTGCTTTTGTTGTGTCTACTGGTTTCTACTTGTCTTTTCCATACTTCATCAGCACAAGCTCCAGGTAAATTCACTGTTTCTCGGTACTTTTTTTTGTTGGTTGTTTCCTTTCTTGAATTAGGATTCTAGTTTTATGTGATAGTAACAAGGGTTTTGAAAAGTTTCGCCTTTTGTTAACAAATCTCAAGAGCTCTGCTGTTTTGAGATTTGTGTGTTTAGTTGGACTGTAGTAGGCAAAAAAGGTTGAGTCTTTGTGGTATTTGAATTGAATTCTATAACAAAAATCAAATTTTTTGTTTTTGGGGTAAGGGCAGGTTTTGTAAGCTTGGATTGTGGAGGTGCAGAGCCATTTACTGATGAGCTTGGACTTAAATGGTCACCTGATAATCATCTTATATACGGGGAAACCGCTAAGATATCGTCCCTTAACGAAACAAGAGCTCAGTACACGACTTTGAGGCATTTCCCTGCTGATTCAAGAAAGTATTGCTACACACTCAATGTCACTAGTAGGAATCGTTATCTCCTTAGAGCTACTTTCTTGTATGGTGATTTCGACAACAGCAGCAATGTGTATCCCAAATTCGATATCTCCCTAGGGGCGACTCATTGGGCGACCATTGCTATCTCTGAAACCTATACAATCGAGACAGCAGAACTGGTGTTTCTGGCTTCTACTCCTAGTGTCAGCGTTTGTTTGTCCAATGCCACTACTGGGAAGCCGTTTATATCTACCCTTGAGCTTAGGCAGTTGAATGGTCCAATGTATAGCACCAACTTTGAAGACCGGTTTTACCTGAGTGTTGCAGCTCGGATTAATTTTGGTGCTGAAAGTGAAGCTTCTGTGAGGTCAGTATATAGAGTTCATGTTCTGTTAGTTGTGTCAACAACGTTGTGATTTTATCAGGATGAGTTACGAAAACACTAAGTTGTTGGTATTGCAGGTACCCGGATGATCCGTATGATAGAATATGGGAATCTGATTTGTTAAAGAAGCCTAATTATCTTGTGGATGTTGCTGCTGGGACTGTACGAGTGTCGACTACATTGCCTATTGAAAGCAGTGTCCATGAGAAACCGCCTCAGAAGGTTATGCAGACGGCTGTGGTTGGAACAAACGGGTCCTTAACTTACAGAATTAATCTGGAGGGCTTCCCTGGTTCTGGTTGGGCATTTACATACTTTTCTGAAATCGAGGATTTGGCTGACGACGAGTCAAGGAAGTTCAGATTAGTTCTACCTAATCAGCCTGACATTAGCAAATCCATTGTTAACATCAAGGAAAATGCGCTGGGACCACATCGTGTTTATGAACCTGGCTATCCTAACATAACCCTTCCATATGTGCTNTAATAATATATGGACCCAACAATTGCAACTTTACCACTTACCTCCACTGGCTTTGGGAAGCTCTTCTCTCTGCTCTCTTCTCTCTTCTCTCACATCAGGCAAAAAAGCAAACACTTAACGAGGAAGAAACACACTCATTTCTCTCTCACGTTCCNTGTGTCTTCTTCACATTTGATTCTAAGATGATTGCTTGTGTTGCAGCAACTATTATGGCTAATGTGGCATCTCTCTATTCTTCCACTGAGTGGGCTCAAGNTTGGGTTTCTGGTTTTGTGGTTAAAACCATTTTCTCTCCTTAAATCTCTCTGTTGGAGAAAGTAATTATGTTTTAGGTTCGACTACTCTGTTTCTGGGAATTTTCATTTCTTTTTTTTCTTTCTTTCTGGGATCACATTTTGCTTTTTTTCTTTTTTTTTTTTCTTTTGGTTCTTTTATTTTGTAACGCCATTTATGTGTTGAAACTGTTACCAAGTGTTGGGTCTCTGAGTAGGAGATGGTGAGAATCTCGCTGCTTTTGTTGTGTCTACTGGTTTCTACTTGTCTTTTCCATACTTCATCAGCACAAGCTCCAGGTAAATTCACTGTTTCTCGGTACTTTTTTTTGTTGGTTGTTTCCTTTCTTGAATTAGGATTCTAGTTTTATGTGATAGTAACAAGGGTTTTGAAAAGTTTCGCCTTTTGTTAACAAATCTCAAGAGCTCTGCTGTTTTGAGATTTGTGTGTTTAGTTGGACTGTAGTAGGCAAAAAAGGTTGAGTCTTTGTGGTATTTGAATTGAATTCTATAACAAAAATCAAATTTTTTGTTTTTGGGGTAAGGGCAGGTTTTGTAAGCTTGGATTGTGGAGGTGCAGAGCCATTTACTGATGAGCTTGGACTTAAATGGTCACCTGATAATCATCTTATATACGGGGAAACCGCTAAGATATCGTCCCTTAACGAAACAAGAGCTCAGTACACGACTTTGAGGCATTTCCCTGCTGATTCAAGAAAGTATTGCTACACACTCAATGTCACTAGTAGGAATCGTTATCTCCTTAGAGCTACTTTCTTGTATGGTGATTTCGACAACAGCAGCAATGTGTATCCCAAATTCGATATCTCCCTAGGGGCGACTCATTGGGCGACCATTGCTATCTCTGAAACCTATACAATCGAGACAGCAGAACTGGTGTTTCTGGCTTCTACTCCTAGTGTCAGCGTTTGTTTGTCCAATGCCACTACTGGGAAGCCGTTTATATCTACCCTTGAGCTTAGGCAGTTGAATGGTCCAATGTATAGCACCAACTTTGAAGACCGGTTTTACCTGAGTGTTGCAGCTCGGATTAATTTTGGTGCTGAAAGTGAAGCTTCTGTGAGGTCAGTATATAGAGTTCATGTTCTGTTAGTTGTGTCAACAACGTTGTGATTTTATCAGGATGAGTTACGAAAACACTAAGTTGTTGGTATTGCAGGTACCCGGATGATCCGTATGATAGAATATGGGAATCTGATTTGTTAAAGAAGCCTAATTATCTTGTGGATGTTGCTGCTGGGACTGTACGAGTGTCGACTACATTGCCTATTGAAAGCAGTGTCCATGAGAAACCGCCTCAGAAGGTTATGCAGACGGCTGTGGTTGGAACAAACGGGTCCTTAACTTACAGAATTAATCTGGAGGGCTTCCCTGGTTCTGGTTGGGCATTTACATACTTTTCTGAAATCGAGGATTTGGCTGACGACGAGTCAAGGAAGTTCAGATTAGTTCTACCTAATCAGCCTGACATTAGCAAATCCATTGTTAACATCAAGGAAAATGCGCTGGGACCACATCGTGTTTATGAACCTGGCTATCCTAACATAACCCTTCCATATGTGCTCAACTTCAGATTTGCCAAAACGGCTGATTCTTCTAGGGGACCCCTTCTGAATGCCATGGAGATCAGCAAGTATCTGCGGAAAAGCGATGGTTCAGTAGACGGTGAGCACAACAACTAGCCCTTCCTCTTAGTGTTTGTGTCTTCTTCACATTTGATTCTAAGATGATTGCTTGTGTTGCAGCAACTATTATGGCTAATGTGGCATCTCTCTATTCTTCCACTGAGTGGGCTCAAGAAGGCGGAGACCCATGTTCACCCTCACCATGGTCGTGGGTGGAATGCAATTCGGATCCACAACCAAGGGTTGTTGCTGTGTAAGCAAGTCTATCTTAGTAGCTTTATTTGCTATCGGTTGTTTGTGTATGTGCTTATATGTCATGCCTCTTATAACTGCAGCAAGCTGTCGAATATGAACTTGACGGGAAATATACCTTCTGACCTGGTGAAATTGANACTTGTCTTTTCCATACTTCATCAGCACAAGCTCCAGGTAAATTCACTGTTTCTCGGTACTTTTTTTTGTTGGTTGTTTCCTTTCTTGAATTAGGATTCTAGTTTTATGTGATAGTAACAAGGGTTTTGAAAAGTTTCGCCTTTTGTTAACAAATCTCAAGAGCTCTGCTGTTTTGAGATTTGTGTGTTTAGTTGGACTGTAGTAGGCAAAAAAGGTTGAGTCTTTGTGGTATTTGAATTGAATTCTATAACAAAAATCAAATTTTTTGTTTTTGGGGTAAGGGCAGGTTTTGTAAGCTTGGATTGTGGAGGTGCAGAGCCATTTACTGATGAGCTTGGACTTAAATGGTCACCTGATAATCATCTTATATACGGGGAAACCGCTAAGATATCGTCCCTTAACGAAACAAGAGCTCAGTACACGACTTTGAGGCATTTCCCTGCTGATTCAAGAAAGTATTGCTACACACTCAATGTCACTAGTAGGAATCGTTATCTCCTTAGAGCTACTTTCTTGTATGGTGATTTCGACAACAGCAGCAATGTGTATCCCAAATTCGATATCTCCCTAGGGGCGACTCATTGGGCGACCATTGCTATCTCTGAAACCTATACAATCGAGACAGCAGAACTGGTGTTTCTGGCTTCTACTCCTAGTGTCAGCGTTTGTTTGTCCAATGCCACTACTGGGAAGCCGTTTATATCTACCCTTGAGCTTAGGCAGTTGAATGGTCCAATGTATAGCACCAACTTTGAAGACCGGTTTTACCTGAGTGTTGCAGCTCGGATTAATTTTGGTGCTGAAAGTGAAGCTTCTGTGAGGTCAGTATATAGAGTTCATGTTCTGTTAGTTGTGTCAACAACGTTGTGATTTTATCAGGATGAGTTACGAAAACACTAAGTTGTTGGTATTGCAGGTACCCGGATGATCCGTATGATAGAATATGGGAATCTGATTTGTTAAAGAAGCCTAATTATCTTGTGGATGTTGCTGCTGGGACTGTACGAGTGTCGACTACATTGCCTATTGAAAGCAGTGTCCATGAGAAACCGCCTCAGAAGGTTATGCAGACGGCTGTGGTTGGAACAAACGGGTCCTTAACTTACAGAATTAATCTGGAGGGCTTCCCTGGTTCTGGTTGGGCATTTACATACTTTTCTGAAATCGAGGATTTGGCTGACGACGAGTCAAGGAAGTTCAGATTAGTTCTACCTAATCAGCCTGACATTAGCAAATCCATTGTTAACATCAAGGAAAATGCGCTGGGACCACATCGTGTTTATGAACCTGGCTATCCTAACATAACCCTTCCATATGTGCTCAACTTCAGATTTGCCAAAACGGCTGATTCTTCTAGGGGACCCCTTCTGAATGCCATGGAGATCAGCAAGTATCTGCGGAAAAGCGATGGTTCAGTAGACGGTGAGCACAACAACTAGCCCTTCCTCTTAGTGTTTGTGTCTTCTTCACATTTGATTCTAAGATGATTGCTTGTGTTGCAGCAACTATTATGGCTAATGTGGCATCTCTCTATTCTTCCACTGAGTGGGCTCAAGAAGGCGGAGACCCATGTTCACCCTCACCATGGTCGTGGGTGGAATGCAATTCGGATCCACAACCAAGGGTTGTTGCTGTGTAAGCAAGTCTATCTTAGTAGCTTTATTTGCTATCGGTTGTTTGTGTATGTGCTTATATGTCATGCCTCTTATAACTGCAGCAAGCTGTCGAATATGAACTTGACGGGAAATATACCTTCTGACCTGGTGAAATTGACTGGATTGGTTGAGTTGTAAGTTGCTTATTCTTTTAGACTTTTTAATTTAGGAGTATACAACTGATGTTCTTGTTATTGACATTGCAACTTTCGTCAATGGTAGATGGCTTGATGGGAATTCTTTTACCGGTCCAATACCGGATTTCTCTCGGTGCCCAAACCTGGAGATTATGTAAAGTCACTTTCTTTGGAGTTTAAGTTTCTTTTCTTGCCTTCATATAACTATAAATATATAATGAACTATTTGCAGACACTTTGAGAACAACCGACTAACCGGAAAGATCCCTTCCTCGTCGGCCAAACTCCCAAACCTGAAGGAACTGTAAGCTTTTTAAACAGGATTAATATATTGANTATATACGGGGAAACCGCTAAGATATCGTCCCTTAACGAAACAAGAGCTCAGTACACGACTTTGAGGCATTTCCCTGCTGATTCAAGAAAGTATTGCTACACACTCAATGTCAC
>NC_025688.1:23957642-23958492 GCF_000633955.1 Camelina sativa
GTGGGCTCAAGAAGGCGGAGACCCATGTTCACCCTCACCATGGTCGTGGGTGGAATGCAATTCGGATCCACAACCAAGGGTTGTTGCTGTGTAAGCAAGTCTATCTTAGTAGCTTTATTTGCTATCGGTTGTTTGTGTATGTGCTTATATGTCATGCCTCTTATAACTGCAGCAAGCTGTCGAATATGAACTTGACGGGAAATATACCTTCTGACCTGGTGAAATTGACTGGATTGGTTGAGTTGTAAGTTGCTTATTCTTTTAGACTTTTTAATTTAGGAGTATACAACTGATGTTCTTGTTATTGACATTGCAACTTTCGTCAATGGTAGATGGCTTGATGGGAATTCTTTTACCGGTCCAATACCGGATTTCTCTCGGTGCCCAAACCTGGAGATTATGTAAAGTCACTTTCTTTGGAGTTTAAGTTTCTTTTCTTGCCTTCATATAACTATAAATATATAATGAACTATTTGCAGACACTTTGAGAACAACCGACTAACCGGAAAGATCCCTTCCTCGTCGGCCAAACTCCCAAACCTGAAGGAACTGTAAGCTTTTTAAACAGGATTAATATATTGATATATTATTTCTTGTGGTGGGAATGATTTTATAATCTACATTCTTATGCACCTGACCTGCTTTATGATTTCCAGGTACCTGCAAAACAATTTGTTATCAGGAACAATACCATCAGACCTTACCAAAGATGTGATCTCAAAGTAAGTATTTTGTCCTATCCAACTACGGATTTAAAGTGCTTTTGCTTGAATAGTTCCTAGCTAGAGTGTCTTAAACGTGTTCAATAACACTCATGCATTCTTACTTTTTTTTTTTTTTTTTTTTTTTT
>NC_025688.1:23958764-23962770 GCF_000633955.1 Camelina sativa
TTGTTTTTGGGGTAAGGGCAGGTTTTGTAAGCTTGGATTGTGGAGGTGCAGAGCCATTTACTGATGAGCTTGGACTTAAATGGTCACCTGATAATCATCTTATATACGGGGAAACCGCTAAGATATCGTCCCTTAACGAAACAAGAGCTCAGTACACGACTTTGAGGCATTTCCCTGCTGATTCAAGAAAGTATTGCTACACACTCAATGTCACTAGTAGGAATCGTTATCTCCTTAGAGCTACTTTCTTGTATGGTGATTTCGACAACAGCAGCAATGTGTATCCCAAATTCGATATCTCCCTAGGGGCGACTCATTGGGCGACCATTGCTATCTCTGAAACCTATACAATCGAGACAGCAGAACTGGTGTTTCTGGCTTCTACTCCTAGTGTCAGCGTTTGTTTGTCCAATGCCACTACTGGGAAGCCGTTTATATCTACCCTTGAGCTTAGGCAGTTGAATGGTCCAATGTATAGCACCAACTTTGAAGACCGGTTTTACCTGAGTGTTGCAGCTCGGATTAATTTTGGTGCTGAAAGTGAAGCTTCTGTGAGGTCAGTATATAGAGTTCATGTTCTGTTAGTTGTGTCAACAACGTTGTGATTTTATCAGGATGAGTTACGAAAACACTAAGTTGTTGGTATTGCAGGTACCCGGATGATCCGTATGATAGAATATGGGAATCTGATTTGTTAAAGAAGCCTAATTATCTTGTGGATGTTGCTGCTGGGACTGTACGAGTGTCGACTACATTGCCTATTGAAAGCAGTGTCCATGAGAAACCGCCTCAGAAGGTTATGCAGACGGCTGTGGTTGGAACAAACGGGTCCTTAACTTACAGAATTAATCTGGAGGGCTTCCCTGGTTCTGGTTGGGCATTTACATACTTTTCTGAAATCGAGGATTTGGCTGACGACGAGTCAAGGAAGTTCAGATTAGTTCTACCTAATCAGCCTGACATTAGCAAATCCATTGTTAACATCAAGGAAAATGCGCTGGGACCACATCGTGTTTATGAACCTGGCTATCCTAACATAACCCTTCCATATGTGCTCAACTTCAGATTTGCCAAAACGGCTGATTCTTCTAGGGGACCCCTTCTGAATGCCATGGAGATCAGCAAATATCTGCGGAAAAGCGATGGTTCAGTAGACGGTGAGCACAACAACTAGCCCTTCCTCTTAGAGTTTGTGTCTTCTTCACATTTGATTCTAAGATGATTGCTTGTGTTGCAGCAACCATTATGGCTAATGTGGCATCTCTCTATTCTTCCACTGAGTGGGCTCAAGAAGGCGGAGACCCATGTTCACCTTCACCATGGTCGTGGGTGGAATGCAATTCGGATCCACAACCAAGGGTTGTTGCTGTGTAAGGATGTCTATCTTTTGTAGCTTTATTTTGCTATCGGTTGTTTGTGTATGTGCTTATATGTCATGCCTGTTATAACTGCAGCAAGCTTTCGAATATGAACTTGACGGGAAATATACCTTCTGACCTGGTGAAATTGACTGGATTGGTTGAGTTGTAAGTTGCTTTTCTTTAGACTTTTTGAATTTAGGAGTATACAACTGATGTTCTCATTATTGACGTTGCAAATTTTGTCAATGGTAGATGGCTTGATGGGAATAACTTTACAGGTCCAATACCGGATTTCTCTCGGTGCCCTAACCTGGAGATAATGTAAAATCACCTTCTTTGAAGTTTAAGTTTCTTTTCTTGCCTTCATTTAACTATAAATATATAATGAACTATTTGCAGACACTTTGAGAACAACCGACTAACTGGAAAGATCCCTTCCTCGTTGGCGAAACTCCCAAACCTGAAGGAACTGTAAGCTTTTTGAACATTAATTCATGTGGTGAGAACTATTTTATAATCTACATTCTTATGCACCTGACCTGCTTTATGTTTCCAGGTACCTGCAGAACAATTTTTTAACAGGAACAATACCATCAGACCTTACCAAAGATGTGATCTCAAAGTAAGTATTTTGTCCTATCCAACTACGGATTTAAAGTGCTTTCGCATGAATAGTTCCTAGCTAGAGTGTCTTAAACGTGCTCAATAACACTCATGCATTCTTACTTTTTTGTGGTTTTCAGCTTTTCTGGAAACCTTAATCTTGAAAAAAGTGGAGATGAAGGGAAGAAGCTCGGTGTTATCATCGGTGCATCAGTTGGTGCTGCTGTTCTGCTAATCGCAACCATCATTTCTTGCATCTTTATGTGCAAAAGCAAGAAGAATAACAAGATGAGGAAAACTTCAGGTATGTTTTTCTGCTAGTATACCGGTTTCATAGTGTATCTTGATTCTAGTGTTTGGATGAATGTGCTTACCTTTTTTTTTTTTCTTGGGTTAATTTTAGCGGAGTTAACGAATCGTCCCTTGCCAATTCAAAGAGTGTCATCTACCTTGAGTGAAGCTCATGGAGACGCTGCACATTGCTTCACACTTCATGAGATTGAGGAAGCCACCAAAAAATTCGAGAAGAGAATTGGGTCCGGAGGTTTTGGAATCGTATACTATGGGAAAACAAGAGAGGGTAAAGAGATTGCTGTTAAAGTTCTTGCAAATAATTCATATCAGGGAAAGAGAGAGTTTGCAAACGAGGTAAATATGCTTTAATATTAACCCATATTCATAGGCGCCCCAAGTATGAGTCTTTGTTTTGTGTTTTTTTTTCTTTTCTTTTTAGGAGGTAACCCAAGTGATTATGGTTTGTTCAGGTTACATTACTCTCAAGGATACATCACCGGAACCTTGTGCAGTTTCTTGGTTATTGTCAAGAAGAGGGGAAAAACATGCTTGTGTATGAGTTCATGCACAATGGGACTTTGAAGGAGCATCTTTATGGTAACACATTTTGTTAAGATAAGAATTGTGTATTGCAGCGTTTTGATTTAATGTTTTGTTAAGCAAGCGTATTCTTTTCCAGGTGTGGTACCCCGTGACCGAAGAATCAGCTGGATCAAACGGCTGGAGATAGCTGAAGATGCAGCCCGAGGTCCGTGCATCATACTAAACAAAACAGAAAGAGCTCTTGAACTCTGATCCTGAGGTCACTTTCAATATTTCATTTTGCTGCTTTTGATTGTTTTTGTAGGGATCGAATATCTTCACACGGGGTGTGTTCCAGCAATCATACACAGGGATCTCAAGACGAGTAACATCCTCATCGATAAACACATGAGGGCAAAGGTTTCAGATTTCGGATTGTCAAAATTCGCAGTTGATGGAACCTCACATGTCTCTAGCATTGTCCGTGGCACAGTTGGATATCTTGACCCCGAGTAAGCTAGACTTTAACTAATGCCAAGAACTTACTTCACATGTCTTTATCAAAACTAGCCTAAATGTCAAGAACTCACATATTTTTGTTTTAATTCGATATTAAAGGTACTACATATCGCAGCAGTTAACAGAGAAGAGTGATGTATATAGCTTCGGAGTCATTCTTCTTGAGCTTATGTCCGGCCAAGAAGCCATATCAAATGAAAGCTTCGGTGTCAACTGCCGGAACATAGTCCAATGGGTTAGTTCATTTTTTTTTAGCTGTGGCTACTCTTTTTTTTTTGGGGTAATATATATAGATCATTCCTTTGGTACCTTTTTTCTGTAGGCCAAGATGCATATAGACAACGGGGACATCCGAGGGATCATCGATCCAGCTCTTGCAGAAGACGATTACAGTCTCCAGTCAATGTGGAAGATCGCTGAGAAAGCATTGCTGTGTGTGAAACCTCACGGGAACATGAGACCCTCGATGTCCGAGGTGCAAAAGGATATACAAGACGCGATTAGGATCGAGAAAGAAGCATTGGCCGCAAGAGGTGGAGTATCAGACGAGTTTTCTAGGAGCTCGGCGCATTCGTCATCACTCAACATGGGAATGCTTGACCTGGCTGGATCGCAGAATTATGTCTCCATTGATGAATCTGTATTGCAGCCAACAGCTCGGTAGTAGTAGATTTTGGCTTTTGTTTGTACAGATGCATGCACCACTT
>NC_025688.1:23963648-23964623 GCF_000633955.1 Camelina sativa
TTTTTTTTTTTTTTTTTTTTTTACTTTTTTAATTAGTTTTGAGCTTAACAACATTAGTCTTTTTCTTTTGGACTCGAGCTTACAAGAAGTGTGCTTCGAGTTTTTTTTGTTCTTTTCTTTTATTATTTTTTAGACTAACTCGGTGAGATTATCTGGGATTGTGATTTATATTATGTTTTCACATTTCAACACATTTTGTGATCATATCACTTTTTATTACGTTCTCGTGGAAATGGTTCTATTGACACCTTTGAGAGGTGTATTGACTATTGAGAACACAACTATATTTATATGAGTTTAAGTAATTGATAAAAACTTTTACAAGTTAATGTATCTTAGAGATATACCTTTCTCTTGTNACCTGTTTATAGAGGCTTCATGGGAACATTTGTGTGTCTGCCACAGTTTCAAAAGTCTTAAAACTTTATGGTGATTCAAGTCCACTTTGGTAGTTTGAGATTTTTGGATTATCTTAATGTCTGCAGCTTTGGTTGGTTGATTGATTGAAAGTTAAGGTCTTTTTAGTCCTTACATTGATTGGATTTGATGTAGCATATTGGATCATTCAGGTTAGGTTTCTAGTATTATAAAGATCCTTTTTGTAATGATGCAATGGCTGTTTTTATGACTTTGATGAGCAGAGCGAGTGATAAGTGTCAAAGAGAGAAAAGGAAGACCATTAATGGAGATGATTTGCTTTGGGCAATGGCCACTTTAGGATTTGAAGAATACATTGAACCCCTCAAGCTTTACCTGATGAGATATAGAGAGGTATGTTCTGGTGTCTCCATATTCAGCTTCCATGTAATCAATTACCTAACTTTTTCCAGACCAAGGAACAAAAGATACAATTTTGATTACGATGTTAATTAGTTCTGCTGGAAGTTTTTGGAGTTCACTCACTTACTCTGTTTTCTCCTTTTTCTTGTTTCTTTTTCTACTACCTGAACTGGAAAATCGCAGATGGAGGTCAGT
>NC_025688.1:23964709-23985790 GCF_000633955.1 Camelina sativa
TAACTCGGTGAGATTATCTGGGATTGTGATTTATATTATGTTTTCACATTTCAACACATTTTGTGATCATATCACTTTTTATTACGTTCTCGTGGAAATGGTTCTATTGACACCTTTGAGAGGTGTATTGACTATTGAGAACACAACTATATTTATATGAGTTTAAGTAATTGATAAAAACTTTTACAAGTTAATGTATCTTAGAGATATACCTTTCTCTTGTATTCTTTAATTGAAAAATTACAAATGGTAAAAAATTCAAAATAATGCTGGTTTAATTGATTTCTTCTATGGTTTTAAAATCATAAAACTCCCTACTATTGAGTAGCAAGTACCAAAAATCAAAATCAAATTATAGTGATTAGAAGTAAATTAAGGGTTGAATGAATAATAATACTAAAGTACTCTCCTTCATAATAATGGTAAAAGATAAGAAGAACACGTGGCGCATCTGGATTTGGTAGAATAAGAACCAGAGAGAATAATTAAAAAAAAAAAAAAACGAACGGTGCTGATAAAAAGCTCATTAAAAGTGAAAAACCTAATCTCTCAAATCGCAGACGTCTCTCTTCTCTCTTTCTTTTCTCAAGCGTCCGATCAATCTCTCCTCTCTCCCTCGCTGCCTCCCTTCCCTCCCTCCCCAATCTCTCTTCCTCCAATCAACGACACCTCTCTGTTTTCTCACTCCCGCCCTTTTTTCGAATTCATCTCTGGGTAAATCATATCTTCTCTCTGATTTCATGGGTTCATCTTCGATTTTCTGTTTTTTCTAATTGTGATGTGTTTATGTTGATGGGTTTTGTCTGTTATGTTGTTTGTTGTTGGGAAAGTTAGGTTTTTTTTTTTTTTTTTNGATCCTTTTTGTAATGATGCAATGGCTGTTTTTATGACTTTGATGAGCAGAGCGAGTGATAAGTGTCAAAGAGAGAAAAGGAAGACCATTAATGGAGATGATTTGCTTTGGGCAATGGCCACTTTAGGATTTGAAGAATACATTGAACCCCTCAAGCTTTACCTGATGAGATATAGAGAGGTATGTTCTGGTGTCTCCATATTCAGCTTCCATGTAATCAATTACCTAACTTTTTCCAGACCAAGGAACAAAAGATACAATTTTGATTACGATGTTAATTAGTTCTGCTGGAAGTTTTTGGAGTTCACTCACTTACTCTGTTTTCTCCTTTTTCTTGTTTCTTTTTCTACTACCTGAACTGGAAAATCGCAGATGGAGGTCAGTGGTTTCTCATCTTTTGTTTCTTGTTCATTCCTAATACTTGCAACAAACCTGATAGTTTTCGAGAATCATCTATTGTATATTTATCTTTTAGTCAACTAGTGTATGAAATTATTGATGCTTCCCTTATCCTTGTTAATGATCAATAGGGTGATACAAAGGGATCAGCAAAAGGTGGGGATGCAAATGCAAAGAAAGATGGGCAATCAAGCCAAAATGGCCAGGTAAATGTCTCAAAACTTATTATGCCTTATGTCTTTTCATTTATCTGCGCTTCTTGTCTCTTTCGCGTTAGTTATGACCCGAGTTAGTCTTGACATTCACGGGGTTTGTTTACCATTTGTCAGTTTCCGCAGCTTCCTAACCAAGGCTCTTTCTCACAAGGTCCTTATGGGAACTCTCAAGTAAAGTTTCCTCTCTTCTCTTTCACACTCATTGCACGATACACATCCTTCATTTCTTTCTTAGTATACTCACTTCACTNAACACTCATTGCGCGATACACATCTTTCTCTTCTTGCTTAGTGTATACCCACTTCATTACTTTTTTCATAAATCCCTATTGTCTTCTCATTTTCTCCGTATCCATAGCTTAATCAGAATCCCAAAACGTTACAGATGAGTGGTCATTTCTCAGCTAACACAAATCCGACCAGTCATTTAATTGATGGATCATCTTTCTGAATCACCTCCTTGAAACCCTTGAGTGTTGTGCATACCGATAGGCATAAACAGAACTGAAAACTTGTAAAACATCACTTATGTTACATAATCTATAAAAAAAAAACCACTGTACTAATATGTATGACTCTTGGTATAATGTAGGCTCAGCAGCATATGATGGTTCCAATGTCGGGAACAGACTAGTGGCACCAAAAAGGGTTTTATCTTTCGTCTGTACATTATTTGTGAGCTGTAAGAGTTTTGCTATATTATATATGCAGAACTTGTGACAATCTCATTGTTTTTTTTACCTTTTGTTTTTGTTTCCTATGAATTTGTTCTGAATATGTTAAAGAAATCATTTTTATATTTGGTTTGTGGATTATTATTGCATAAAATTGTTTCAAAATTGCAACACATGTCCAAAGAATGATTTCTGATTCAAGTATTCAACCAATCAAACACAGCAAATGACAAAAAATGAATACTTCATATCAAAAACCTCGATGCCTAGAAAGTGCTCTACAGCAAAATGATCACACTACGTAGTAATTATGTAATTTTGATGGGGAAAAATGTAATTTAAACCATCAACTTTCAAATTTTGGCCATTTAAACCATGAACTTTGTTGTAGATCATTTAAAACATCAACTTTTGTTGATTAGTTTTTTTAAACATGAAGTTTCGTTGACCAAATCAAAAAAGACATGACTTAAATCCAATAATTGACCTACTAACAGTCGTTATTATGCCGTTAATCACTCTGTTACTAACAAAACGATGTCGTTTTAATGGAAGTTTTAATTCGATTTAAATCATGAACTTTTAAATATAGACCATTTAAACAATGAACTTTTAAATATCGGCTATTTAAATCATGAACTGTATGTCATATAAACCATGAACTTGCTTTGGGCGTTCCATGAAAACTAGAAAACCTGAAAATTTTGGTTATCGAAGCAAACCGGAAAAAAGCCTAACTTTTCGGCGCAATTGATTTGGCTAATCGGATTTTTGTTCAGTTCGGTAATCGGATCGATTGGTTTATTAGAAACCGCAGAAGTATATAAGCCTAACCGGTTAAACCATTTAACCCTAGTTTAGTTTCTCTCTTCTTTCTTCGGCTCTGCCTCATGATGCGATTCTGAAAAAAGAGAAAGAAGAGCATCAATTCATCCTTCCTTTTCAATTTTTGTCATGTATTTTGTGTTTTTTTGTACTTGTCTTGAGTCTTTTTCATTTATTAGGATACTACACTAGAGTTTGAATGATTAATCATTTTGTTTTAGGACACTACATTAGAGTTTGAATGATTGATCACATTTTTCATATATTGTGGTTTAAATGACATAAATTTGAAAGTTCATAGTTTAAATGACATACATTTACAAGTTCATGGTTTAAATGACCTATATTTAAAAGTTCATGGTTTAAATGACATTTTTCGAATTAAAACTTCAATTAAAACGACGTCGTATTGTTATTAACAGAGTGATTAACGGTATAGTAACGTTTGTTAGTAGGTCAATTATCGGATTTAACGTCATGTATTTTTTGGCTTGGTCAACGAAACTTCATGTTTAAAAAAATTAGTTAACAAAAGTTGATGTTTTAAATGGCCTACAACAAAGTTCATGGTTTAAATGGCCAAAATTTGAAAGTTCATGGTTTAAATGACATTTTTCCCAATTTTGATTTGTGAATTTAACTTTTTTTTTGTAATTTTGTAATAAAATTTTGATTTTGATTAATTTTATATATTTTTAGATTAAATGTAATTAGATGCTTATTGTTACATGTTGGTTACAGTTGTGTTTTTTTTTAAACACGGAGTTATCTGTTAAACCAAATTAGATATCCTTTTCTACGAGAAGAAAAATAAAAAAGTATCCAACGGTCACAAATTCAGAAATCAACGGATCACGTTTATCTTGAGAACCCACTTCGGTTAAAGAAGAAGAATTAAGACAAAACAAAACAATGATTATTGTAATTAAATAAGCAAAATAACAAAACCGCCGATTTGCTTCGTTTCAAATTCTTTCATCTTTTTTTTTTTGGGCTAAATCCTTGAGATTGGTAAAGGTGCTTTCCTTTCTTTCATTCTATGGGAGGAGGAGGAGACAACAATAACAACAAGGAGAACTGGAGCAGCGAGGAGCTTGGAGACATCGATGGTCTTGCTCTCATTGATGTCTCCACCGAGGATGATAACCTCCTTTTCTTCTCTTCTTCCCTCCTCGATCCATCCACCTACGATAAATTCTCAGGTAATTTTCTATAATACATTAGATCTCTCAATCGCATTTCAAATTTTTTATCAATTCTGAATTCTTGTTGTTTGGTTCATGATTGTGTTATGTTGTTGGTACTGATTCTTTTTTTTTTGTTCTTGATGATGATGTATTTATAGATACTGATAAGGAAGACAGAGGTCTTTGTTTGTTTGGAGATACACATGATTGTTGTGATAATGATGAGATTGTGGTGTCTTCTACTACTACTACTTTAGAAGATAAGGAACCTCATAAGATGATGAAGACTCATCTACGCAAAAGTCTTGCTTGGGATAAAGCCTTTTTCACCAATCCAGGCATGTCTTCTTCTTTTGTTGCTGTTGTGTTTCTAATTCAGTTTAGTGTGTGTTTTGTTTAGTTTTGGCTGAAGATACGTTGTTGATGTTGTCGAAATTTTAGGTGTTTTGGAACCGGATGAATTGTGTAGCATGATGGAGAGGAAGAATTTACCAACCATTCGAGATGATTTGCATAGATCAACAGAGTCCGTATCTACATTGAAAAGTGACTGCACTGTTGAGGAGACTGGTTTGTTTGATGATGTAAGAGCTTCAATCCAAATGTCTGATATAACGTCTGATGCAGCAACACCTGACAAGACTAAAGAATTGGGAGCTAATGAGGCAACAACACCTAGCCCAAAAAGTGAGTTTTTCTTTATTTGGTAGAGAGAATTAGAACTAGCTTTATAATTCTAAGCTGATATATAAGGTTTAAAGCATTGGCATCTCTGGCTATGATTATATTCTATTTGTTTTGGTGTAGATGGAGCTTTTAGTCATGGTTCTTTTTTTTTTTTTTTTATCAAACAGATAAACTTATAGGAAGTGTTGTTTGAAACTGTATATGCTTGAACATAGTTAATTTCTGTTATCTATTGAATCTCTAATTGACCATCTTTTTGAAATTTGTAGCTACAAGTACAGTAGAGGACCCTGGCTCTGAGGAAAAGGTAAGTGCCAAAAACAGCTTTAAGCTATGGTTTGATCTTGCACTCCCTCTTTTGATTAACCATGTCTTTGTTTTGTTTGTTTTCTCAGATAAAACCCAATTCTATTCGTAAAAGGCCCAGTATTAAGGCACAAGGATTAGTAAAGGCGACAAAGCAGGTATATGTTTATGACTCTCTATATGTGCTTGTTTTGTTAAAGCATCTGACAGGATAAGTAAGAGAGATAGAAAATGTTGAGCTTTACTAATGAATGTTAGTGATACATTGTCTACAGCCCATCGCTACAAAAGAACATAATACATCCATTTCCAGGCCATCCACTGGACTCAGCAGAACTACCAGAGGTTCGGTAGATACTAACAAAGCCAAACAAGAAACGAATCCTAAATTATCTGGGGGTTAGTCATAACTCTTTCTTAAAGATGTCTTTACATGTCTTTTAAGAGCTATCTCTTTCTTTACTTCTGCATCTTACTGTGATCTTTACAGGTAAAGAGCCTTTTGCTTCCAGAGTTCCAATTTCAAGAAGAACTAGACCCGTTGTATCAACACCTGTAGTGCACTTTAAATCTGCTTTACGTTCTTCAGTTGCCTCCAAGAATGATTTGACATCTTCTTGCTCTTCACTTGAGAGCTGTCTCAGTGTTTCCTCAATCGCTTCTACCAAGTCTGCTCTAAATTCAGTAAAGCAGAAGAAAGATCAGAGTTTAAGAATAGCCTCCCATTCTTTGGCAAATAGACCAACATCTAGTGCTGGATCTAGAATTATAGGCCAGCCTAAAGTGTCACCGCTCTCAGCCAGTAAGACATACAAGTCCAAGCTTAATGTATCACGTCTTAGTGCTAGTGTTGACTGGTCATTCGAATCACCGCGAGCTTCAACACCTAATAAAATGGCTAAAGGTAACAAGAAAATAGTCTCTGGTGAAAGCAGCCCTGCAGTTAATGATACAAGACGGACTCTGAAGCCTTTTAACAATTCTAAAGATGTATCTGCTGTCCAAAACGACCCTAAGTCGGAGAAACGTGGTTCACTTGTCAATGGCGGTGCTGTGCCTTCTGCTTCCATGATGAAACCAACAGGACTCCGTGTGCCATCACCCAAAATAGGCTACTTTGACGGAGTAAGTTCCCAAATTCAGAGTAACATTAAAGAGAAATATCTCTGAGCCATATCTATGTGGAATCCATTAAGTATATATGAATGTTTGTTGTTAACAGGCGAGGAGTAACATTGCAAGAACACCCACGGGATCATGTACTGGTATGGTAAGTGGCTTGGCAAAACATGGAGCTCGTACTCCCAATGGATCAGCTGCTAGTAGAACCATGTCTAAAGCAAAGGTCAGTCCTCTTTCAAGGAGTTCAAGGCTGAGTGTCTCGGCTTCACCAAAACTTACCAACAAAATGTATTCAAAAGTCAGTGCAGAGGAACAACTTGGATAATATAGGTACGGTGATGAAGCCAAATCACTTGCAACTTGTTATAATTTAAATTTACCATAAGCTATTTAAGTAAAGAACAGATGGATAAGTGCTCTGTCATGTATAGTTTTGATTGGTACTTGCAGTCTGGTTTGTTATGGATTTTATAAAGTAAAAATATCAACTTGTATATCAAGTTTTAAAACCTTCTTTTGAGTAATACAGTATAGTTTCATTTTCATGTAGTAGCTTAAATATTTCCGAGTCTAGTCAAATAGCAAGATGAGCAATCACGGGAAGAACAAGAAGAGAGGAGGTAGAAAGAGCAATGGCAAAAAAGATAGGAGCTGGTTAGAGGAAAAAGCAAGCAATTGCAGTAGATGTGGAACAACTTTAGGAGCAATATATATGTATTGTAAACAACCGAGCTCAGCTTCATAAATGTTGATCAGATAGTTTCAGCTACGTCAATAGAAAAGAAAAGCAAAAGTAGTTCACAATACAACTTTCTTAGCAACAAAAACATGTCTACACATAGAAACTTACGAAAAAACAAGCGAATATTACAGACGAGACAATGGTGGTTTCTTGTTTCTGAACTTCAATGATTACTTCTGACTTTTCTTCAGTAAAACACCAATTTTCTTCAGCATACTCCCATTCTTCTTCTTTGGTGATGACAATTCATCATCCGTTTCATCCATATAAGGCGACATGTTCACGTTCCTCCTCCTTAAAGGACTCTCTAGTGATCCTGTTCTCTCCACGTACTTCCCATTACTGTTATTGTTGTTGTTACCACCAGAGAGCATAGTAGCTGCGGCTTCAGCTGCTTTCCTCCATTGATCACACTGAACCTTGAGTCTCCTCAGCTCAGCTTCTAGTTCTGTGTTGGTGACTTGTGCTGCTCCTAGCTGTTCTGTTGCATTTTCCGCTCTCTTCCCGCTCTTATCTGCTTCCTCTGTCAGACTCCTGAGATTCTCTAAGGCCTCATTGATAACCTTGTTCTTCTCGCTCTGCATTGTCTCCATTTCGCTCCTGAGACTCTCATTCTGCGACATTACGCTCTGCAGCTCCATCTCCTTGTCCATTAGATTCGCTCTCAACTCCATCACATCGGATTCTAGCTTCTTGAGTTCGTCCGTGTGCTCAGGCTCTTTCTGGTTCAAGCTGTTCTCCAAGTTTAAGTTTACTTCATCTTTTTCTTTGATTTTCAAGTTCAGTAACTCGTTTTCATCGATGAGTATCCTCAGCTTAGCTTCCTTATCCATCAACCGTTCATGCAAAGACTCTCTTTCAGCTTTGGTTCTCTTCAGTTCTTCCCCCAACTCTGCCTCTCTCTCTGCATATCCGGATTTTACTACCTCAACTTGTTCATAAGCAGTTCTAATCTGCAACGTGCTCTGGATATACTCTTCATGGTACCTTCTCTCAGTTACTTCTACTGCAGATTTCAATTGGCTAATCTCTTGCTTTGCAGCATTTATCTCTTCTTTGAGTTGTTCCACTGATGATGAGTCCTCGTTGGTGTTTCCTCGGGATTCATTATCTTCCTCAAGCTGTCTCACAAGTTGCTCTAGTGACTTTACCTCAGATTTAGACTGCTCTATCTCGGTTGTAAGGGAATTACAAGCTTCAGACATCTTCATCCCATCTGAGCGTAACATCTCAAGCGTCAGGTTTGCTATCTCTAATTGCTTTTCAGTTCCCGACACAATTTCATGTGCCCGAGCCTCCCCTTCCTTTGCATCCAACAGCTCACCTCTGAGTTCCTCAACTAGAGACAGTGTCTCGTTAAGTTCCATCCTCAAGTTTTCAATAGACTCAGATTCAGACAGCTGCGCTTTCAGTTTCTGGACCTCGTTCATACTAGAAGCTAAAGCAGCGGAATCCATAGCATGCTGTCTCTGCATTGCTTCGAGTTCAGACTGCCATGCTTTGTCTCGTTCTTGAGAGAGCTTACGAAGCTCATCAATTCTGGAATCCTCAGAGGCATTGATCTCCATCAAGTGCTGCTTTGTCTCCTCTGCTTCATCTTGAGCTTCCTTCTTCAACGCTTCTGAAGCACTTAGCTGTTCCTTTGCCCTCTTTAGCTCCTCTTGCAGCTGAGATATCTGAGATGCCACTTCGGCTGTTCTCCCTGTCCGCTTCTTCTGAATCTAAGCATACAGAAGCAACGAATATAAACAACTCAATTACGAAATGGATGCCTCACAAATCACATATATCAAGCAACAAGCCACAATACTTACAACAAACAAAAAATGGTACATTTCTCTTTCAGTTATTGCAAAGAGTCAAAAACTTGCAAGGTTTAATTAGTTGTTGTAAGAAACAATACATAGACAAACTTCAAACACCTAAAGAGTTTTAGCAGCACCAAGAATTAGTAGAGGATCTCGACAACACAAACTAGTTCTTGTGAAACGTGAAAAACTAAAACCAGTATGAGTCAAATCAAATAGGCATTGTGGAAAGCTAGTAGTACCTCATTTACAGGTGTTCTTGGAGAGCGGCGATCAGCAACTACTTTTGGATTTTGAGTTTTCGGTGTCCTGATTTTCGGGTTGGGAGATGATACAGGATCGGACTCTGCAGTTTTGAGCTTACGAGCAGTTTTAGGAGTTGCTGTAGGAGATTTCTTTTGAGGCACCTCCAACGATCCCGGCCTATCATAATCAAACAAACCAAGAAGGAATCAATAAGCCACTAAAATACACTCCCAAGAACCATTGAAACAAATCAAAACTTCAAAAACTACAACTAAAAATCTCCAATGAGCACATCAAAGACTCTAAAAGACACACAAAAATAGAAAGGTTTGGACAAGAGTGAGGGGATTATCACCTAGGTTTTGGAGTCTGCATTGCTTAGGATTAGAGTTTTAAAAAACACTTCCTTTTCTTTTGGGTACTCTGAAGAAAGAACCTGACAAAAAGAACATGAAGAGAAACTGTGTGTGTAAGAAAGAAGCAACAAAACACCAGTCCAGTATTATAAGAATATCATAAGCATATACAACAAACTCAACGGAAGTACAAAGCTTAAGCAAGTGTACAATAAAAACAAAAAACCCTAACAAACTAAACAATACAAATACATTAGCTTCAAAGAGACTCCATTTGAAACTACTACCACTACCACCAAACCAAGGCAACAAGAGACAAACATAAAAAAGAAAGAAACTGTTCACAGTCAAAAGAAAAGGTTTTATCAAATTGTAATCCAAACTAATGACAGAGATAAACCCAATTACAAGCAAAGAAAGTACAAATTAATATTCCACATAAAATCTTTTTTTAGTTGTCAAGTCATCAATCTTAGTTTTGTTTTCTCTTTACAAAAAATTTGGAATCTATTGAAGAGGAAGAAAATACCAAATTTCAATTTATGTCATTTAGTTAACGTGGGTTCTGGTTTTATTAGGTGAATCTTTCCCTAAAATAGACAACAGATCTTTAAAGAAACTAACCAACTTACAAAATTTCAATTTTAAACCTAAAACGAGAACATTTTTATCAGAAAAATCAAAACTTTTAAAAACCCTTTCTTTTAGAAAAGAACAACAACTATATTAATTTCTTTGGCTGAATCTTCAACTTGAAGAACAACACCAAAAAAAAGAGAGTAAACATAACAATTATAACCCAAAACCCTCAAAGATTTAACCTTTCTCCAATATAATAATGCATAAATAAATAAAAACCCCAGAAACATAAGGAAAAGTTTAGGTTTTTTTCGAACCCATCAAAGGAACATCTTCTAAGAAACAGATTAAAAAAAACCCATTTTTTTTTAAGTATTTCAAACAGATAAAGAAGAGAGAGAGAGAAGTGGTGTTGGGGGTGTTCTTCACCTGCACTGTGGCTTTAGCTTTCCTCTTTTGGTCTGTAAATGCGCTTAAGAACAGAGAGATCGGAGTAATTAGATGAAATAAAGAAAAAATGAAAGATTTTTAGAAGCTAAACCCAAGAAGAAGAAGAAGAAGAAGAAGAAGAGTTAAACCAATGGAGCTTCAGACATCACCTTCTTCCTCTCTCTTTGTCCCTACTGTTGTTCTCTTACTGACTCTGCTCGTTTCCCAAGTCCTTTTTTGTGTGTACCAGTGAACTGTCTATTTGTTTACACATTAAATATCCAGAAAGAGAAAAGAGAGAGACTGTGAACAAATTGAGACTTTAGGAGAAATCATGATTTTGCCCCGTTACTTTTTGTTTTATTTCAGTTTAGTCCCTATTTTATTTACCTCCTCTTTCCGACCAGGTATGTCAGATGGTGTTCGTTATTCAAGAAATAGTAATATTTTTTAATAGTAATTTTTTGAAAAGTTTAATGCCAACACAATATAGCATAATCAAAGTTAAATACGCCAAATTTTGTAAAAGTAAAATTCACACTATTAATGTGTTTACAATCATTAACTCCATTAACCATAACTATGTTGTTTAACATGTACCCACCCACCATTCAAAGCCTAAAAAGAAATGTAACGCCAACCTCTTTCTTTAATTCCACAACTCACTAGCTTACAACTCACTAGTTTTGATCAGTTGCACCAGAGTCTCTGCCACGCCCATATAGAAAATCGAGGTTGCTATATAGGGAAGATGAAGGGAACACCATAGGATGGGAAGGGATTGTCGATAAAGCCCATACTTGACGTGCTGGGGGGCATTCAAATAGCATATGGTTTATAGTTTCCTCCTCCGCTCCACATCTAGGACAATCTTTATCTCTACCAATATGGCGATAATGCAGGCGTTGACATGTTGCCAAGCACCCAGTCACACATTGCCAAACGAAATGCTTAAGCTTCCGTGATGTTTTTAACTTCCATGCTTGCGCCTTAAGTGTCGTAACACTAGGTCCCTGAGAAGGGAGGTCGCAAGCAGGGCGAGAGATAGCTCTCGCGGCTTCGTATCCAGATTTAACGGTATAATTTCCAGACTTTGTCAGAGTCCAAGAATAGCCGTCCCTCGAGGCATTCAAGCTCGGTTTAATCCCCAAAATAAGGGTAATTTCTTTCGGGGGGAAGAGTTCCCGAAGACGTTCAATTTTCCACTTTTTTGTGTTGAAATCTATCAAGGTGTTAACACAAATCAAAGGATTTCTCTCACTAGTTAAACTTTGGGGTGGCCGTGCTGGCGTATCTGGGATCCATGGTTCAGTTCAGATACACGTATTAAAACCCGAGCTTATGGTCTTACGAATTCCGTACGAAAGAACCTGCTTTGCTGCCAACATGCTCCTCCAGCCATACGAAGGTCGATTTGATACTTGTATCTCTAATGGACTACAATATCGAAAGTATCTCCCTTTTAGAACTCGGCTAAGAAGGGAATCTGGATATCTCAGCAATCTCCATAGTTGCTTTGCCAAAAGGGCAAGATTAAATTCTTCTAGTGTTCTAAAGCCTAGCCCACCTTCCGAAAGTTGAGTACACAATTGCTTCCACGATATCCAGTGTAGTCCTTTACTGTCTGCTTTATTGCTCCACCAGAAATTGGCTATCGCGCTAGTTAGTTTTGAGCATATAGCTTTTGGTAAGAGAAAACACGACATTACATATGTCGGAATTGCTTGCGCCACTGATTTGATCAGGACTTCCTTGCCTCCCTTGGATAGAAATTTCGAAGTCCATAAGTTTACCTTCTTATGGAGTCTATCCCTCACGAATGCAAAGACTTGTGCCTTTGACCCATGAATCTTCTCAGGGAGACCCAAGTATGTACCCATGCCTCCTTCTTGTGCTATCCCAACAATAGATTTGATCTCTTGACGTATATGGGACGGGACCTCGGTTCCAAACATGATAGAAGATTTGGAGAAGTTAATTTCTTGTCCAGACGCCTCACCATAAAAGCGGATTATATCGATAATTTCCTTGCATTGCTGAGGATCGGCTCTGCAGAAGAATAAACTGTCGTCTGCAAAAAGTAAGTGGGAAACACGTGGGCTTGCGTTCGAAATACGTAAACCCTGGATCTTTCCCTCTCTTTCTGCGTTCCTAATTTGAGCAATTAAGGCCTCAGTACAAAGTATAAATAGGTATGGAGAGATTGGGTCCCCCTGACGAATCCCACGTGTTGGCCTAATTCGTCCCTTGGGATCTCCATTGATCAAAATACGGTAGGAGACGGAAGTAATGCATTGCATTATCCAACCCACCCATTTTTGATCAAATCCCATTTTTTCCATCAAAGCTCTTAAGAAATTCCATTCCACCCTATCATAAGCTTTACTCATGTCCGTTTTTATTGCCATAAATTTTTTCCGGTTGGCCTGATTAGAACGGAGGGCATGGAAGTTTTCTTGAGCAATGAGGATATTATCTGTGATTAATCTTCCTGACACAAAGGCAGATTGGGTCTCAGATATAAGTTCCGGCAAAAACTTCTTGAGACGTAAGCTCAGAATTTTTGAGATGACCTTATCGCTCACATTACACAAGCTAATAGGGCGAAATCTTGACATTTCACGAGGTCGTTCTCCTTTCGGGATTAAACATATATTTGTCTCATTTAGCTTGCCATCAAAAATTCCTGAGCTAAAGAAGTTCTTCACCATCTTAGTGAGATCGCCTTTTATGGTTTCCCAAAAATTTTGGAAGAACAAAGCAGTCATCCCATCCGGTCCTGGAGCCTTTCCCGGATTCAGGGAGAACAAAGCTCGTTTGACCTCCTCTTTTGAGATTTCTTTTGTGAGATGCTCATTCATGTCAGGTGTGACCAATGTAGGTACATCCTTTATGACCAATGTAGGGTCGCTCGCATTCGAGGAAGAAAATAGATTGTCAAAATACTCTACCGCTACTTTTAGTAGAAGTATATTTACAAGTATTGTGTTGTAAGCAGACAGAGCAAAGACATCCATAAGGAGATTTAAGCTTGGTAGTCTTCTAGTTTTTTTAAGTAATTAGCACAATGCCAAGATACTTGACAATTAGAGAAGCACTAGTGAGAGACCAAAAACATTTCTAGCGAAGAAGTTGTTGTTTTTCAAAATGAAAAGAACATGTGATGTATGCAAAATTAGTTGGTGCCAAAGTTATTGCCGTATCACATACGAAGGTGAAGCTCAGATTTTAGTGGAATCAATCTAGATTTAAACTGATATTTTCATTTGCTAGTCCTTCATGTACGTACCTTTTTATTTGTTGGACTTCCAAGTAATGGGTGGATCCGTTTAAACATCAGACTGAAGCAATGTAAATAGAAATCTCAAGTTTCTTCGCATATTTTGTTTATTAGTGTAGAAAATGGCCATGTTTTTTATAGTTTCATTATGGAACATACCAATGCAGTAGTACTCTCTTTATTACTTTTTCTTCTTTAGACTCAAGTTCTCTCGTTATTTTACTTAAAAGTTTAGATGTCCCGAAAAGTGAATCCAGCAAGAGATCTTAAGCTCTTATTAGCAAACAACTAGAGAGCATAGAGACAAAAAGTACAAATATTTCTTTGTGAAAAGGATTAGCCAAGCAGAACCGCCGATTTCCTCTTATAGAAAAGATCTCAGCCGTCAAAATTTCTGAACACAACGTGTGAACATTAACAAAACATAAAAAAATAATAATAAAAACACAGTCTTCGATCTGAATCATATAGGGAGAGGGACCAGAGTCACCAAAATAAGAGTGAGAGAGCTTCAAAAATCTTCACTACTGAAAAAAAAAAGATGAGGTTTTCTTCATCAAGACCCGTTTCAAGTCCGGGTCGAACCGAAAACCCGCCTCTACTGATGCGGTTCTTGCGGACCAAAAGCAGAAGTAGAAGCCGTTCTCGTTCAAGAAGACCAATCTTTTTCCGGCGGAAGAACGCGGCGGCGACGACGGAGACACAAGAACCTACTTCACCCAAAGTCACTTGCATGGGTCAAGTTAGGATAAACCGGTCAAAGAAACCCAAACCCGGGACTAATCGGGCTGTCGGAAGTGCAACAGATCAAAGCCACCGGGGACGTCGGTGCGGGTGGGTGAAGAACGCTTTTTCCTGTCATCCTTTCACCGGAATAATCAAACCAACTTGCTTTAGTCCCGTGTGGCGCAAATGGAAATCGTTTTATAGTGTAAGTTTCTCGAGAAAATCAGAAAAGAGATCAAGTTCGTCGCGAAGTGAACCTATCTTTGGACGCTCCACGGTGGAGCCAGAAGAAACAGAGAAGACTCAAAAAGAAGAAGAAGAAGCAAGTTCATGCAAATCTTTCACAGCTACACCACCAAGAAACGCATTTTTACTAACTCGATGCAGATCTGCACCATACAGATCTCCTTCATTGGCTAATAACAACAACAGCTTCTTTGAAGATCAAGAAGAACAGAGCAGTGAAACAAAGCAAGATCCTTTCCGACGACACGCCTCACCGGGAAATGTATTATTGGTTCCTTCAGGAGACTCAACGACTACGAGCGTCACAGAAACAACAACAGATGAGAGATTGGATGATTCAAGAAGAGAATCAGCTGCGAGTGATGAACCACCAAAACGAAGACAATGTGTGATCCTCACGCGCAGTAACTCGGAGCCAGCTAGAATCGGAGAGAAACTCGTTCCCGAGCTGAGTTATCGACAGAACCGAAGGTTGGGATTTACGTGATCGGTTTACTACAATTTTTTTTACTTATTTCTTTGTATTTTTACGAGAAGTTTTATACAACAGTATGACGATTACTATATTCTTTCTTGGATTTACTTCCGGAAGTTTCACTGAAATTTATAGAGCTTTACCCTAGGGAATCTTGTGGTTCCCTTAGGGCATCTCCAATCCTACTCTATTTTAGAGTAAAAACTCTATTATAGAGCAATATTTGCTCCAGATTGCTCTATATATAGAGCAAATCTGTTCTCATCTCTATTTTTTTACACTAACTATTGCTCTATTATAGAGTTATTCTATTTTAGAGAAAAAAATAGAGATATACATTGGAAATGGTCTTAGAGCATCATTAGTAGAGCAACCCTCCTAAGTTACTCACAAATAAATTAATATTAAACTAATTAAAGCAATCCAAGAAGAACTTAAACCAAAATCATCTTCCACTAGCTCAATCATAAAACTGAAACTGTTTTGCAAGTTGAAAAAAATTATGTGTTCATTCTCTCAATACTTGCATTAACCATAAAAAAAAACACAGACATTCAAATCCTAAACAATGCCATATAAAACAAGTATTATCTTAAACATGTCTCAAAATTGAAAACAAAGCAAATAACGATTAAACTCTCATCTCTTCTCACTCATGTCTTAAACTAGACTCATACAAAAAAGACACCAAGTCATTGTTGTAATTGATCATCTCCAACTGCAACGGCCAAGGATTCAACAATGGCGTCTCTTTCTCTCACCTCTGCTATAACAATCTCATCCGGAACCAAACTACCCGAATTCATGAACTCTTTTGCTCTCTTTCCAATATCTGTCCCGGCTGAAACCTGTGCCCTCAAGAGATCCCCCGTTGATATGTGCACCAAACCAAACTGCATGAGCAAGAAACAAAAAAACTGACATGATTTACATGTAGATATGCAAACATCGACAGCATAATCTTAAACAAAGTGAAGATGGTGAAGGTAAAATAAAAACTAGAATGGGAATTGTACAAAAATAAAACAAGAGCAGATATTTCCCATGTTGTTAACAAGCTCTACTCGTTCTCCTCTTCACCACACAACATCCATACTGTGTTACATAACTGTTTCACAGATTCTAATTGGGCATCTTGTTCAAATACAAAGAGAAGAACATATACTACTTTGTTTTGTTACTATAAAATTCATATTGTAGATTCTTGGTTTCATGGAAGTGTGTGAAATTAACAACTGTTCGTATATACTCTACTGAGGTAGAACACCGTGCAATGGCATTGACAGCACTGCATCAAGACTTCCAAATTACACCATTGTTATCAGAAAAGATTCAACATGGGCTGAAATCAGTTTCATTGATAAAATCTAAATAACTATTATATATATGATCAAGAATCAGAAAAGACGATGATCAAATCTAAACTAACTAAATCACAAGATAAACTGGTAGAATCACAAGATTTACTTAAGCCAACGCGTACAGTGATACGATTCAAAATGGTGAAATATCTACAAGGAACCTATATTGCAGAACAACAAAAGCTCACTTAAACAATGTTTGCAAAAATCATTCGCATCAAAACCTAAGAATATATCAGCAACAAACAGATAAATTCTCCTAATCCTTCAGCACCAATTGAGAGAATAAACTTGACTAATCAGAAAGAAATACATCAACCAAAAAGACACTCAATTACAATGCTCAACAAAGAAGGTTAAAAACAAGCAATCTTCAAATCACCAGTCAACATACTCAATGCACACAATTCCTATATATAAAAACATACCTGGTTGCATCGGAAGATGATTCTTATCGACAGCCGGACCAATACGCATAGGCCTGGTCGAGCAGTATTGACCATTCATCTCGGTCAGCACCTTCACTCGGGCGTCTCTCTCCAGCACCAACCTGAGCCCAGTTGAGCCTAAACGTCTGTTCACCGCTCAATCTGAAACCTCCGCCGTCGTGTGTCAACAGAACCGAAGCGTCAATCTTTGGGTTACGCCGATTAATAAAGCCATCGCCTCCGGTGACCATCAACCCTCCAGATTTAGACTGAAAATTCAGCGGATTCGATGTGAATCGGTTGAATTTCCAGATTCTCGGACGAATCGTCTCTTCCGTCGCCTCTCTTGTTTCCGTCGCCTTTCCAAACGAGAGAGAAGAGAGATAGTCGGGGGAAGAATGAAAGGGAATCTGAGAGTATCGTTACTCAGGGAGTTGCTTAATTTCTTCGGAGAGCAACGATACTCTCGTTTTTGGACTCGGAAATGGGTATTTAAATGGGATTTTGGAGCCCAATTGTGAGAGCATAGAGTACTTCCCAGTAAATGGTCTTAGTATGTAATAATATTTTTCAATTGTCTTTTCTATGACACTAGGTAATTAGTCCACACAATGCGTGTGGTTGTATGCATAATAATTTTGATTATATTTTTAAAATTTTCTTAAACTAAAATATTATTTTACTAATGTATAATCTCAAAAAAATTATACTAATGTATGAATCTCAAAAACATTTATAGCAATTTTTCAAAATAACACTCCTGTCAACAATTTTTTGATATGGTTATTTATTATATAAAATTTAAAATATATAAACTTTTTTATTAATCAAAACTTAACCAATACTACAAAAATTATTACAAATTGATTAGCTATATTAATATAAATAATAATATAGAAATTTAAACATTTTCCTAATATGAGAGAATCTATGTTTATGATCATGTTTTATAGAGGTTAAACATTGATTTAAAGATTTTTTTTAATGACCATGTAAACATAAGACTATAGTATAGTAAAATTGAATCAAAGAAAATTATCAAAAAATTTAGTAACTACGTATAAAATTATTGTATATAGAATATTCCTCATTTCAAAGTTTAAAGCAATTAAAATAATTAAAAAAATATTAAAATTTTACCAAAAACATTTTTTCTTGAAAGATAAATATATTAATTGGAGGAATGAATGTAAAATTATTGGGTAGGAGTTACATTTGAGTTAAATGTAGAGTTAAATGGAGTTAAATACCTTTAAAAGTGGGTTAATTATAAATAAATATTTTAATTTATTTTTTGACTTAAAAGAAAAGGAATGCCAAGTGGCTCAATCAAAATTTAAACTTAAACTTTTTCGATTGTTTTGTTGATATAAACTCAATACTCACACATAACATTCCAAATTGAAAATATTACTTTTTGAAGTGACAAACTAAATTAGTTTTTTTTTTTAATTATATGAACTTTAATTTAATTTTTTTTTAAAACCCCAAGAATAACTTCAATCCTTTTGGTGAAGTGACCTTAGTGCAGTGACAGGAGGTAAGTCCATTTGTAGAAGGCACCATCACACCCGGGATCGAGTTTCGGTTCCTACGAATGTAGGAATTTGACTAATGGGCCGACCAGTTGTGGCCCAATGGTTGAGAAAAAAAAAACTTCAATGTTTTTTGTTTTTTGTTTTGTTTTTCACTCATCAATATAATTTATAGTGCTAGATTTCATACTAATGATTTCATCTTTAGAAGATTTAATTAGTTAAATGGTATTTTAAAATAATGACTTATAAGATGCTAATCTAAAATAGATAATGAAGATAAACCTTTTAAACAGATTCTCAAATAAACTTGATTTTTTTGTTAAACCAACATATGTGAATTTAAATTTAGCTATGGAAATTTTAAAAATAACTATGAATAGATTAGAAAGGCAAGAAATATAAAAAAAATATTTTATTTTTATATAAATAAAATAAAAATTGAAAACAATGTTAAATTGTTAATTATATATAATAATTTCTAAATTAAAATATAGAATCAAACTCTTACAACACATATTATATATAACAACATTTGATATTGGTGAGAGAGGAGGAGAGAATGATTACTTATAAGATGATAATCCAAATTAGATAATGAAGATGAATCTTTAAATATAAAAACAATGTAAAATAGAGATATATATATATATATATCATGTAGTCTCTAAAATTAAAATTTAGCATTAAAAATTTTACAATGATATTTCATTTGGTTTTTTGTAACCCATACAACAAAAAAAAAGAAATTGAAAACATAAAAAAAATACTAAAAATGATTTGAGATATTGTGGAAAAGAACGAGAGAATGTGAAAATGAGAAAGTAAAAAATACTAATATGAGAGAATGAGGCAATGCTTATTTATATGATAAGAATTGATGGAAGTTACATTTAGAATTATTGGAGTTACAAATATTATTTATTGTGTTTGAATAAATTGAGTGGTGGAATATGATTAATGCATAATTTATTTTATTTTCAGTTATAATTTTATTTTAATGTATGAATTAAATGTATTGTGTTAATTGGGTCTTAAATATTATTTAAAGCAATTAAACAATTAGAAATCAAATAAAAAAATAAATAAAAATAAAAAGTATTAAATAAAAATCAACTAATAATAAAGAGGGAATAAAACCTTACTTTTATATATATGATTGTTCGTAATTAAACAAAGGGAACCAGTTTCGTTCGTACACTTAGGTGGTGACTGGTTCTCCCGCTACCTCCCGCAAACGCTGCGTTTGCGGATGGTAGCGGTTGCTAGCGATTGGAACCAATTACACAAATCGCTCCCAGTCGCTCCAAATCGCTTCCAATCGCTTCAAACCACTGAATTTCAAANTTTGAAACTGCAATCACCCGCTTCCGCAATCTTCCGCAACCGCAACTGCAACCGCAACGTTTGAACCAGTCAGGCCCTTAATAATAGATTCGTGTTTATAGAATCCTAGATCTCTCTCTCAGACAGATATTTTTTCGAAGATGCATTAAACAAGAAGAGCCTCTCTACGCATAAATTGATGAGCTATGGGCCATACAAGAGTATGTCATTATGGGCCTCTATTAGGCCCAGATATTTAATGAAGTAAAATTATTATTTTTGGAAAATGGGGATGAAGGTGTCTTTTTATGACTATCTCTATTAATTTATCTTAACGCGTACGAGACGAGACGCCCAATAAAATTGGTTAAAGTCTCTCTCTTTCTTCTTCTTTCGTCTCAACCTTTTTGCTTCAAAGAAGATCAATCAAAAGAGATCGTTTTTGTCCAGAATCAAAAGAAATTTTTAGCACAATATGGCGGGAGAAGATAGCCGCGAAGCTCAAAGAGAGGAATCGAGTCCTCTCTTGCAGGGGAAAGAGAACGACACCAAGATCTGCTCGAAAGGGGATGATGTTAAGGCTAAGTCGGCGTCGGTTGTTGCGCCTCCTCCTGCGGCGGAGGAATACGGTTGGACGGCGGATGGGTTGCCTGTGAGCCATGGTAGCGTGATCGGCGAGCCTATTAGGAGAAACCAGTGGAATTCGGGTCTTTTCACCTGTCTTGGTCGTAATGATGAGTTTTGCAGCAGCGATCTCGAAGTTTGTGAGTATTTTGGATGATTGGGTTTTTGAATTTTGGGGTAATGGGTATGTTAATTTGGTTCGAGATTGGTTGATTGAATTGGAAACTTTTGGTGATTTCTGATTTAAAAGTTCAATCTTTAGATCTGATTGAGTTAAGAGATAAATGGGTCAAGATGAGATATTTAATTCGGATTTGTTATGTGTTTGATGAGACTCTTTAGTGATGAGGTTATTGCTTTGTAGGTCTCCTTGGAAGCGTGGCTCCATGTGTGTTGTATGGAACGAATGCAGAGAGGCTTGGGTCTGCTCCGGGAACATTTTCAAACCACTGCTTGACTTATTTGGGTTTGTACTTTGTTGGTAATTCTTTGTTTGGCTGGAACTGTCTTGCTCCATGGTTCTCTTATTCCAGCCGTTCTGCTATTCGCCGAAAGTTTAACCTTGAGGTAATGGTTTATGTTTCCTTCATATGATATAGACAAGTGAACTTGGGATAATTAAAGATGAGATTGATCACCTCTTGTCTTTATG
>NC_025688.1:23986763-24002403 GCF_000633955.1 Camelina sativa
GGGGGGGGGGGAGGGTATAGCCCCAATTGTAGTTTGGTTCCACTTCCACCCAATTCACTAGTATTTAGAACCCATAGAAGGGCCAGCCTGGTCTCGTAGATCTCCATTAGTATTTAGTCTCCTTGTTTTCATTCTATTTTTTTGCTTCTTAGTAAGGGCAAATTTCATCATCTCCTTAGTCCTGATCTTATCTTTCATTTTGTTTTGGGTAAAAACAGGGAAGCTTTGAGGCAATGAACAGGTCGTGTGGTTGCTGTGGTAGCTGCATAGAGGACGAGATGCAAAGGGAACACTTGGAGACGACTTGTGACTTTGTGACGCATGTCCTTTGCCATACATGTGCCCTTTGCCAAGAAGGACGTGAGCTCCGCAGGAAGGTTCTTCACCCAGGTTTCAATGCTCAGTCTACCGTGGTCGTGATGCCACCTAGAGAGCAAACCATGGCTCGTAAATGAAGCTTGCTTTGAGTCGAGTGGTCTAAGTAGCACTTGTATTGGATACGTTGGTGAAACAAGTGTCTTGTGTGGAACATGAACCATGATATTGTCTTTTGCTTACGTTTTTTGAATAAAACCTTATCTGGATGTAATCTGTCGTGTGTCTTTTCTTTTTTTTCTCGAAAACGAACATATATATCTTTATTGTTACGAACTTGTTTGCATGTGGTCTGGAATGTTCAATTGTTTCACAATTCGCAGAGCCTAGAAAAAAACGAAAACTGGATTGGTTTAACGTAAGAGTTTGTAAGCAAAACCTTTGGATCAACAAAGCTAACAACGTATGGACAAGTAAAGTGATCATGAGAGACTCTACGACAACTGCTACCAAATTTGTGAAGGGGAAACCAAACGCAAAGCTGAGATTCAAATCTTTGTGAAGTCTACCGAAAGCAAAACAAGGGTCGTTTCTACACTCCCATATAAAAGTCTCATTGACATTTTCAATACAAGAAAAAAGTAAACTGGTAACTGACACAGTCGAAGAAGTAAAGGGGAAGAAGTTAGAAATCTATTCACCGGGCACAGGGACTCCCTGCTTGAGCTTCTCACGCTTGAGCTTCTTTTTGGAGACGGGCTTCTTCTTCTTTGGGGGTAGATTCTTCTGGGCATACATGTACATCACGTAATTGGCTAACAGGAATGTCACAAGCAGACCTCCAACAACAAGCAACACTACCAATCCCGGGTTCAATCCTTTGGCTTCAACAGCCGCCTGTAAAATCACAACAATGTATACAAAAAATCTTCATACCAATGTGAGATTTATGGTAGCATGCAAGAGAGCATGACGAAACCAACACTATTAGTGATTCCAAGGGCAATTGATACACATTAGCAGCAGCATCATGTACAAATTGTGAAATCTATCACAGCGAATTGGGGCACAGTGAAATCTTAACACTTCGACACTAATCCATAAGGAGAACACAATTGAAATCCTCTGTTAAAATTTCAGATCATGTTTCAAAAATAAACAATGCAATGCGAAAGGATCAACAAGATCAAGACAATACGACAAGCTAACAGCGAAAATTCAGATAATCTTCTCTATCAATATAAAATTAGATCTAAACCATAAAATAAACCAAATTATGGATCATAAACAGACACACACAGCTCGATTTCATCGAAATTACAAAAAAAAAAAAAAAAAAAAANAAATGGAGACGTACCTTTCCGGCGGAACCTTGACTGCTCATACCTACGATCCGAATCTACGAGACCCCGATGTGGCAAAAAGAAACGAGTCGGAGATTCTATAAAAAACTGAGATCTGTGTTTCCGACAAGAAGAGATTCAGACATAAGACAAGAAAAAAAAGAAAAAAAGCATGTACACAGAAATAGACAAATAAAATAAAATAAAATATAGTATTAATTCATTTGCATCCAAGTAAGTAAATGTAGAGAGGCCCAATAAATAATTACATAACAATCAGGCCACAAATTGACTTTCAAAATTTCTTATAGTTGGCTTAGCTAATGTATGTATATCCTCCTCACTTAAAACATATTTTTCTAAAAACCTTAAAACCTAATTTAAAATATGTTGAATGTATTATAGCAACCTAGTCATCAACTCCCTTCTGCCTTTGCTTCGTATAGGAAATTGTGTTTTATATGATCCCAAATGCTTGTCATTAAGTCTAGAAAAGTTTAAAGACTGAAGAGAAGAAGGGGAAGTTCCATTGTTCGCTCATCGCTCACGTACCAACGTTCATCATAAGTTCATAACAGTTATCTTGATTTATATGATTTAAGATTCAACAATATTATTTATTATATATACGCTTCTTTGTATCGTATTAATTGCGTTAGATCCTTTGTAATAATTTGATTAAACTAGTGATTAGTTTGACTCCATGCAATTTACTTCGCATGTGATTCGACTTCTATAGTTCTATAATTTGGTTTTGAATAGAAAATATAGATGACTTCTATATTTTGGTACTATCTTATATGTTAAAATTGTTAATATATATATTTGCCATTTTCTTATACAAATAATTAGGTCTATTAATTAGACACCAAATGAGACTGACCAAACTATTCGTCGATAGTTAAAAAGAAACATATTATTAAAAAACTCTTACAATGATGGGAATGATCGTAAAAAGAGTCAACGGAGACACATGGAGAAGTACCCAACTCGTTTGGCATCTCACAACTAAACAAACACAAGGATCATGATTTGGCTTGGAGCCAGCAAGTTGATGACCTTAGCTAATTATATTCCCCGAAATTGGTCTCTATATATCTTGTTCTTGTTGATAGGCATAAACTTCAAATAGCTCGACATTGTAGACAACAAAAAAAGTTTAAAATTTTATATCTATGTATTAAGATAGGTTTGTAGTATAGGTTTAGATGATTTCAAATAGTATTATTGTCTGGTTTTAGAGAATTTAAAATCTAACCGTTCTGCTTAATTTACATATGGGTTGGTACCACTATTTATATAACTTAGAACTAAAATTCGAATAAGTCCGAATCGGTGGTTGCAAAATCACTCACGGAATACACCAACAAATGACAAAATATAAAAATACCATCGGAACCTTAGGACGATACAAACATATCTCAATCCACAACGGTTTTGGTGTTTCTTCTTCTTATTGAATCCAAAACATTTAAATACATACATTCACATGATTATTGTCTTTCACATGCATTATAACCAATTCTAGTTCACATAACGACAATCCTTCCTGATCTCCCCTTGGTCTCCGGTAAGCGGGTTGGTCTCGGACAAGAGCCTGACGCCACGTGAGAACTGCTCGTGGAAGTAACCGTTGTCCGCAGCCATCTTGGCCACAAACGGTGCGGTCCTCGGATCGGTGGCTAGCTCATCATCAATTACAAGAAGCCCCTTATGGGCCATGATGTTCTTGTAATACATGTTGTCCACAACCATAGGGGTCTCCCGATCGTTGCGGGAGTACAAGACGGCGTTCGGATCAGGTGTTGGAGTTGGGCAACGTTTTTTCAAGTAAAGAGCGTAACTTGGGTCGAGCGTCGGGTCAATCGTTGGGTATAGTCGGTGCACTAGATTAACGCAATGGACCCTACCCACTGAGTGAGCACCTACGATAATATAAAAATTGACTGATCAATATATCAATTTTATTTAAGAATTCATATCTCTAAAAAAAACTTCTACGATGTATCTTTTCACTTCCGTCTCTATCGTTAGACAACACCGAATCAATACCAAATTTATATAACAAAACAAAATTTCTTTACGATGATCGGAAACATACAAAATTTAACTATTAAAGTCACTTTCCAGATTAAAATTTATTGTATACTTTCCTAAATTTATAATTAATAAAAAAGATTAATTGTGTGATTAATCTCAAACAACCAAAAGATTAATAATCAATTTTATTTTTTTAGATCGAACTAAACTCTTCTCTTTTCAAAATTTTCGTTTGAACTGAACCGTGGAAATGCCATCCTAGTTAAGTGTTACTGGCCGTGGCCGGTTCAAATATAGTGATATATGTCGTTAAAAGGATACCTAAGAGAGCGACGGTGGCTTCAACATCGATACCAATGGAGTCAAAGGTGGAGAGAACAGAGGAGAGAGAGTCATTGTGGTTAGGGATAAGAGTCTCAACATCTCCCAAGTAGCTTCCTCTGCTGTCTCTCCTTCCTGTCTTAATCATCTCTATCTTTGGCCCTTTCAACTATTAATATCACCAGACAATAATTAACAAAAAATTATATGCCAGCTTTATTATTAGAATTAAATGTAAAATGCATGTAAAAAATTGCCTAAAACGCACCATGACAATACCGTCTCTAGCAGAGAGANATAATATAAAAATTGACTGATCAATATATCAATTTTATTTAAGAATTCATATCTCTAAAAAAAACTTCTACGATGTATCTTTTCACTTCCGTCTCTATCGTTAGACAACACCGAATCAATACCAAATTTATATAACAAAACAAAATTTCTTTACGATGATCGGAAACATACAAAATTTAACTATTAAAGTCACTTTCCAGATTAAAATTTATTGTATACTTTCCTAAATTTATAATTAATAAAAAAGATTAATTGTGTGATTAATCTCAAACAACCAAAAGATTAATAATCAATTTTATTTTTTTAGATCGAACTAAACTCTTCTCTTTTCAAAATTTTCGTTTGAACTGAACCGTGGAAATGCCATCCTAGTTAAGTGTTACTGGCCGTGGCCGGTTCAAATATAGTGATATATGTCGTTAAAAGGATACCTAAGAGAGCGACGGTGGCTTCAACATCGATACCAATGGAGTCAAAGGTGGAGAGAACAGAGGAGAGAGAGTCATTGTGGTTAGGGATAAGAGTCTCAACATCTCCCAAGTAGCTTCCTCTGCTGTCTCTCCTTCCTGTCTTAATCATCTCTATCTTTGGCCCTTTCAACTATTAATATCACCAGACAATAATTAACAAAAAATTATATGCCAGCTTTATTATTAGAATTAAATGTAAAATGCATGTAAAAAATTGCCTAAAACGCACCATGACAATACCGTCTCTAGCAGAGAGAGCGACGATATCAGCGCAAGAGACTGTGGAAGGACACTCTTTCTCAAGTGCGTCTTTGATAATCTTAACGTACTTAAAGTTTCTCATACCGAAACTCCTCGTTGATTTCTGCTCAGATTCCACACCTCTCGCTGTCTCCAGCAGCAGCGACGCATCACACGACTACAAAATAAAATAAATAACACACGAACATTAATATATGTATTCGTAGTACTTATGGTGAATATGTAAAACTAAAAGAGTTGATTAATTAACCTTGACGACACAGTCATGGAAGAGGTTACGGAGCCAAGATACGGCAGTGTTGCCGTGTTTGTAGTAAAGCGTCTCCACTTGTTGTCTTATTATCTCTTCCGCTTTTGGACAACTCTCTCTGTAATAGTTCATCTCCAACTCCCCATTTCCTACATTTTTGTTTCTTATTATGTTAGATGTGCGTTTACTAGCGATCACTAAAAATCAAAAATAAATGTTGATCAATTTTTAACGGTGGAAAATGAAACTAGTGAAGCATGGAGACACATGGCATAACGTGATTAGATGAGGGAAGAATGTATTTACCGATATGGAAGAAGGAGAATAACTGTAATAACAGACAAAAGAAGCCGAGGAGGCGGAAGGGATCTGCACTGGCCATTGCTCTCTTTCTCTTCTCTATTACTCTTTTTTCTACTAGTTAATTATTGGTGTGTGTCTCTATGTGTTCCAATGTAGGGTTATATAGAGTTTGAGAACCTCTCTTAATCTTGTATTATATAATTAAGTATTTTTTAGTCAGAGTGGTTGCAGTCGCTATTATTTTTTTTTTCTCAATAATCAGGGGGTTTCTTCATTATTCTAAACGCATATTAATACTCAAATATATAACCACTAGCTATAGTTATCTGAAGTCTGAACTCAATAGTTGTTGGACATGTGAATTCAGTGAGACTCGATTTCAAAAATTTATTCGATAATAAATAGTACAAAAGTAGTTGTAGTACTAGTTTATTAGTTTGGCTATTCACTTTCTTTTGTTCTATTTTTTCTCCATAAACTACATTAGTTAGCCATCATCTTTAAACAATTCCATGTTCCACGAGAAGTAAACGAAGAGATCTAATATGAACATTTGAAAGAGTTCTTAAAATCAAAATTATTACAGAATATAATTGTTTGCAAATGATTATGAATACTATACACGTCAACGTCCAACTTTCTTAATAACTAACCACTATACTAATCTATAGCTTTATACTATATTTGTCCTATTATTTTCATTATGGTTATAATTAAGTTTAATTAAATTTACTAAACATAAAAAATCTCATAAGCCTTTGATGCTGCTACGGTGCTACCTGCTGAACTGGTAAAGTGTGCACGACCACAATTCTAAACTTATTCTACCAGACTTACAGGCTTCTTACTTTCCGTTTAAGATATCGTTACAAATTTAGAATCATTAGCCTCACTTTAGAAACTTTATGTCTTCAGTTGGAGTTGTTAAAGTTAATTTTCTCAAATATCAAACGAAAGAATTGGACTACTCATTAAAATATCTTTGTGCATGGACCAATTTGTAATACATCATGCCAAAAATATTGAGTAAAAACCTTAAATTCTTAAAAACTCGATGGTACGTTGTCCACGCAATTTTTAGTTGTCCATACAAACTAGATGCGTGGATGGTGTATTTTTAATTGTTTATAAATTTTTATTGATTTGTGACTATAATAAAATCATATATATATACATGATCAAATTTGATTTGATTGTTTGATATGCATTTATTTAATATCTTACATATATTTTTAAAAATAAATAAGTAAACTAACAAGACAATAAGCAAATTATATGTGAAATATAAACAAAACATAAGTAAAATACTTTTACATATGTGTTTTTATAACAAATAAAATAGACTCTCAAATGTCATACCATCTCTTTTTAATTGTAACGTTAGCATTTTGTTAGTTTATTAAACATATATTTTCGTACAAAGTTTTAACACAAATTCTCAAGTTTCATGTGCTATGCCTTATTTAAATCATTTGAACCTCTTTAAATATAAAAATATGAAATATCTACAAACTAATTTTAATACAAATTCTTAAGTTTCATGTGTTATGCCTTATTTGAATCATTTGAACCTCTTATTTTAATATGTATTTGTTTAATTAATTACATATTAATGTATTTAAATTTGAGGAAAAACACATGTATTAGTCTATTACTAAATGGTTTTAATTAATTTAGGACAAATGTCAAACTCTCATGCGACTTTATTATATAAGATTATGTATAACATTAATAAATATTTTTTCAAATAAAATTCAAGTGTCTCAGTACAACTTTCTTAATAGTATATCTAGCAACAATTGAAATGTTTTGTTGGAAATTTGGATCCGATCTTACAAAGAAACATTTGTGTAGTGTATATTTTTTTGAAAAAAACAATATTGTTCTAATCTCGAGTCTGGTTGGATATGGTCTCAAACTCGGTGTCGCTTAAGAAATAATGGTTAATCGTTATTCAATGGTTAAATATGAATGTTACGAGAAGTCTGAACAAATTTGAAAAATCCTATAACTAAATAGTTGTTCAACGATCCTCTAGTCGACTAATGACATGTATTAGCATTAATAGATCACTTCAGTTCTACTTTTTTTAGAGTAGAACTGAAGTCTTTGTCACTCGACACCATAAGGATGTTGTGTGGAAGGATACAGTCATGGTCAGAGTGAGATACGATGTTGTGAAGGATACACCTCTTCATGTGACATTTAATTGCATGAAGGAGCATTGTTTTCACCAGAAGTACATCAGCTGCATCTGTTTTCCTCTCATAAGGATCATCTGTCTGCCATGTTAATTTTTGTCCCAAAGATGATCGAAAAAGATAGATCTGTGTTATCATCAAACCACAGATTCTCAAAGTCTCATAGCATAATAAACCCAAGTAGTTCGATGTCAGATCTGGAAAGTCTCTGCAAATCAAAATGCAATGTTATATCAGGTTTTTCTGCGTGTTTAGCGGACTAATGCAAACGTTTGATGCAAAAATTTAACATGACTGTCAATATTAACACATTCTCATTTAAATATGATTAGTATAAACTATAAACCAAAGCATTATCGTTGGCTTAGCAAATTCGTTGGTGTAATGTACATAATTAAAAGCCATTTTTGACCTTTTAGGCACTTGCGTAATCGCACGCGCATTCGCATAACCACTTAAATAAAAATCAATTCCACTTTCTTAGTTATGGCGGCTGTAAAAATACCGATCTCTCGTCTTTAGTTTTGCTGACATAATGCTTTGTTGCCACTTTAACTACCGTCCAATCCATTCACTTGCTGACATAATGCTTTGTTGCCAATTCACTTATCCTCAATAGTCTTTGTGTAATGATTTCCTCGGATCTTTTTTTTTTTCTTCTACATCGAAAAGGTTTCTCTAGAGGCTTATACATGTATGAGTATAATTTTGATCATCTTTCACCAATAGAATTTGGATCTGGACCATCACTTTCTGGCTCTCATCAAAGTCAAAAATATGGACCCATCTTGCTTCTCCCCGCGAAATGCTTGTAGCGTGTCGGAATAATTTTGAGTTTCCTATCGTTTCGATCCGAAGAAAAATCAATATACAATATTTATATTATATCTTGTTTGGTAATGTGTTAATATGTTAGTGTATTATTGCTTCATAGGTCTTGAATGGTGACGATACAAAAGGCGTTTTTCTAGGTTTTATGAGAAAAAAATAGACCATGTAACCAATCACACCAAAAACAAAAAATTTGCGTTATTACAAAAAAACAGTAAAAGTACTATTTGCGGTTTTCTAAACACAATATTACTCTATGGACCGCAGTTGTTTGTTAAACAACCAATTATCCAGCGTTTTTGCAAAAAACGACTTGAGTAAAAAGCAAACTTTTTATTTACTTAATTTGTGATTACTAAAAAAACAATAATCAACATAAGTTTTAACAAATGACTGTATGCTGAAAAGGGTTTTTAAGTTAAATTGTTAAAGATTTTCATAAATAATTTGTTACTTATATGTGTTTTTTTTGAAAAAAAAATAACTTACCTCATTATTTTTTTCACAAATTGTACAATAATCAATTTTAATACAAAAAATAACAGAATTGTAAAAACAAAAATCTATAGTCAAATTTATGATGAAAATATCATTAAACTTTAGTATATATTAATATCTTAATAGATTTAACAATCTCAAAATTAAATTATAGTTTTTAATTATAATTTCCGTAAAAAAAGAATTTATTTTTAAAATATGTATTTCTTCACTATTTTATTAAAAAAAATTCACTTACTTACTTCAAAATAAATTTTGATTTTAAAATTTTTTAATAATATAATTGTACTAATTATTAATAAAACAATATGAAATCCGCACCGCATATTAGTTTTTTACCAATCAAACATTATTTTGTACTGCTTATTTTGCATTAACCGCACTTGTTCCGCAAATACATTTGTTTCGCACGTACCGCAGTTCAACTGTACCGCACTATCAAATCGTTTATCCCGCATAACCAAATCCGCGGTTACTATCTGAACCCATAATATTAGACATAAATTTATTTCTTTTTAAGTTAGTTTATATATTTCGAGATATATGAATGTGACTTATTAGATGAGTTGACCCTTGTGAATATCCCCTAAAAGAGTCTTATCCGTTACATTAAAATTTTATTATCACCCCTTATTGTATTTAATTGGGAGTGTGTCTGGCGTATGTATTTTAAATTTGTGTGGCTATATTTGTGTTTATAAAACGATAATTATGTAGTACTGATGGAAATTCAAGATCATAATCATCCTCCTCTTGAATTAGTTCTCCACTTGCTTTCACGTTTTCGTCATATATGGAGTAAACAACCATTGGTTTCCTCTTCATCTTATTCCAATTTTCAAAACCAATCATTCTTTTTAGTGAAAATATATATTTGAATAAATAGAATAGAATATTTCAATTCTTAATTGTTTATATATGAATAGGTTGATCAGGAGTCCAATGAGATTTAAAATGAAATAAATACTATCACAAATATATTATCTAGGTAACTCTAGTGGATATTCAATTATTCATCGTCACAAGTATGCATGCGTATTTTATCATAGACAGCATCTTTTGTTTATCTCCTAGTTAAAGTACAGTTCAAACAGTACTCCAAAGCTAACTATAGCTATGCCAGGTGAGCACAAGGAGGCATTCGATCAGTACTTGGAGATTGGTGGAGTAATGGCGTCAACGTATATAACAATAGCATGCAGTGTTCTCGGGTTAGGACAAATTGCTAGGAAATAATTTACGAGTTACTAAACTTTGAGGTCACACAGACGACGCACTCTAAACTTTTCAAGCAAAATTAAGGTTAATCATGTTTGAACATGCAGGTTAGACACAAACAAAGAGTATATATATAGAGTGAGTGCTACGAACTACTACAGGAAGTCATTAATACGAATTAGCAACGAGGAAACATTGCTTTATGTATGGTCCATCATGTTCTAGTGTGTACTGTTGTCTCAGCTGCAACTATTTGCATCTGTAGGAAATCCTTGAGAGCCACTAGCAATAACATATATTGGCCCTGTTCTTTTATAAGTCGCTCATTGAGCGACTGCGACCGACCAAAACGACATTGACGACGGCAATTAAAAACCAAAACGACAACGGAGAAAGCAAGATGACGATGCAGATGTTTCTTTTAAAGTAAGAAAAAGTGTCGCTGGAGAGAGAGATGAGTCGTCGGAATTTATAGCGACCGCTGCGACAGGTTATTTCAACACTACGGCAACTTTCGGCGACTCTTTTCACAACGGCAGCGACAGTTATGATTCCGTTTATGTCTATTATTTCTGTCGCTGTCGCTAATCCAGCGACTTAAAAACAAACAGGGCATTGTATAACCCTTAAGAGAAATAATCATGGAGTTTCTTCTATTTACAACTAATAAGACAACGTAATGTTGTATTCTATATATATAACATTCACACAGAAAAGATAAACCTAAAAGCATTTGAGTATTTAAAAATCTAGAAAGATAATTTATGACGATGGGTTCTTCAAGCATCAGGTAAAGCAGGGGATTTGCAAATAGGGCAAGAGTTCTTCATCGACAGCCATTTCTTGATGCAGCTCCCATGGTAGTCATGACCACACCCCTTCACTTCCCCCAACTCTTCTTTCTCCTTGTACTCCTCCTAGTTATATTACCATTAACACCTCACCATTAGCCTTTTTACTTGCATAATAAATTGTTTTCGCCAAGCAAAATCTTACCAGGCAGATAGCACATTTTTTTTCCTCCTCAGTTTGATACAATGGATAATACGTTGTCGCTAACAAGCAACTGGAGATAGCGCTGTCCGAGAGACCAGTGTTGACACTCCCGATCCTTTCTCCAAGAGCAAGAAGATCCTGGATGGTGTCAATCACTCAGAAATATATATCAGTGAGCCTATGTGAGGCTTCAAAACACAAGTATTTGGCTATTAACCTCATAGGTCATGTCATCGATGTCTAGCCTCATGTCTCTGTGGTAATCAGGCGAGTTTCTGGATCCATCGTAGTGTGGTTGGCGATCTACGACCATGAATACCTGTTTTTACGCACACCCCAAATATTTATTATCTTTATGTTTAATGTGATTAGGACAGACTTTAACTCAAAATAATGCAGCTGCAAGGGAATGCCATACCTCAGATGAAAATCGATCATGGAGAGAAACTTCATCGAAAGGAGGCTGAAACCTCTCATAGGAACTCCTGCGTCTCCCTGGGCGATCACCGCTACGCCATGAAATGTGTGGTGGTGGCCTTAGATGCCTAGAAGGATAAGTCTCATTGACCAAATGAGACCTGTCTCCAGATGAAGATGCTACATGTCCCAGTCGCGAACCATGCGAAGAAGATCTATAGGTGGGTGTTGACCTATGAGAGAAGCGGCTGCTGCTTGTAGATTGTGTTGATGTTCCAGGAAAACCGTGGGAAACTGTAGGGTTTCTGTTTCCGGGAAGTCCATGGTGATAGCTGGAAGTATCAACAGAAGTGCTGTTGGCAACACTTCTCGCAGGAAGAAAATTATTTGTCTCCGGACTAAAGCCATTAATATCTACAAGGTGAGAATTCATGTGGTTATAGAGACAAAAAAAACAAATTCAGAGCTAGAGACAAAATGAAAATTGCATACCTCTAGGAGCTGAGGGCGGTCTACCACAGTTCCAGTCCTTATCTACGTGAGATGTATGGCCAGGAAATTGACCTGAGCCAGAATGCTCAACACTGTGGTGGTGTGCATAATGGGAATCAAGTCTCGGGGTTCTTGACAAATTATTTCTATCAAAGCTGGACTCTAAATCAAGTGTAGGACGACTCCGGACATTCCTTGAAGAACCCTCTCCCCTGATCAACGAATTATTACTTTGGTAAGTTGGGTTCATGAGCCATGGCATGTAATGAGGATCATGATCATGCTTTATTGATTTTCCCAGGTGAAATTCCGCGGGGAATGGTGTGTCTGAAGAAGGTCTGTCACTGTGGTATCGGCTTGAACTGCCCATTTCATAGATGGAAGAACCACACGGGCTTTTTCGCTTTTGTGCTCCTCTCACATTTTCCGTAGACTGATCAACATAACTAGTATTTGACCATGTCTGGTTGTTGCAATTCGAAGAAGCTGAAAACGTCACATAATTCTCATGTGGAGCAGAGAAAGTTCCAACTGTCGAGCTCACGAAACGGTCATGAGATGGGCCTGAAGCCCCCGGATTGTAGTGTGGTCTCTCCACACTATGACCTGAGGCAGTATAGGCATTTGGTCGTGGGGAAGAGTTCCAATGAGAAGAACCTGGCATTCCTTCATTCGATATGTTTTCTGCTGGATAAACATGCGATCTGTTCTCACTTGTCCCAGATCTTGCTGAGAAAATGTGGGGTGGATAATATTAATCAGAAAGTCCAGAGACATTACTAAGGAAAAGGAGGGCATCAGAGATGATTATAAAACCCAGCCTCCTAATTCTCACTAGCTGAGGGTCTCCACTTATCAAGATTCAATTTTCGCCTAGTGAAACACAATTTACCCATAGGTGAAAGCATATGGAACATCCTAACCTAAAAATAAACATGCATAGCTTTTACAAAGGTTGAATATCAATCTCTAAAAAATAGAGAACGAGGTTGAAAGATTAATTTCAACAGTTTAAAGATCTATAGAAATGGAGGACTAGTTACCTAAACTCGTATATGGATACTCTGGGTGTATATGATTCCATTCTTGATCATGTTCATCGTCAAAATATTGGGATGAGCCAGGAAAATGTCTGTGCCCCATGATTACACAAAACTTCAACCTTAATGTCCAATTAAACCTGCACAGAAAGTTCTCTCAACATTCAAAATTCATCCAGATATACATTTCAAAATATTTCTGTAATTACCAAGCAAATTCAGGTTCCTTTCATAAATAGTATTTCTTAAAGTGAACCCAAGAAGCACTAAATGGTGACTGAAAACGTATCACCTATTTGTATTCAGTCTGATAGTCATATTTCCCAAGTACTATATAAGAAATCAGTCATAGCTCTAGTACTAATTACCATATTCTACCTCAGATCTCATGGAATTATAAGCAAACAAGTTTCTGTGGCCTTATGCTCTGTGCTGCAGGGAAGTTCATGATGCTTATAGATAAAACTAAAAATAAACCTTTACTAGTACAGCTCTATTAGTTCATAAAAATAACTTACATTTGTCAGTAAAAAAAAAGACACACAGTACTTGTTCTTAGTTAAACCAAAAGAGAAAAAGAGACAAAGAGCAAACAAGATTGGGAACACAACAGTACTCTCTCGCCTCTGCAAACCAGAGCCATCAAAAGTTAAGAGTAACACAAGGAGTTCATAAAATTACACACTTTCAGAAAGTCAATAAGTTTTACAGAAGCAGTCAATTGAGAATCAAGTATGACATACAGAAGAGGAGGGAAGAAAATACTGTATCCGAATAGAAGAGCATCAAAGCAAGTCGATGCAAAATAGGTAACTATTAATATCATCATTTCAGCTTCTATCAATGCAGTGCTTCTTCTTTCATATTCACCAACAATGATTTCCAACCTCAAACAAAAGGCACTCAACTACTCAAGTAATGTTCTTTGTTACAAACAATAGATTTGACAGATCTGGAGTGTGTATACTATGTATAAAGGCCATGTACATGTCTTTCACTAAACTTACAACCATGGTTTAATGACCAAGAAAACTACATGGACGATCGAATAGCAGGGCATAAGCTTACAGTATTTTATAAACTAAAACCCTCAAAAATGCACCTGCAGGCAAATAATTCTAGCAGGATATATAGGTTTGGAAATCCTAACCAAAATACACTACACTACCCAAGTGAAAAAGCTTGTTGTGCTTGATTGAGAAACTGATTCACCATCTTCACACACCTTTCAAATAGACCAACCGGAAGTGATGAGGCCTGTGACTTCACTAATACAATAAGAACACCAAATTTTTAGTTCCTTTTCTTCCACAAATTGAATACACTACAGCTTCCTTGGGTGAACGGTTTAGTCTACAAAAGTGCTAGCTTACTACTTCATTTACTATTTCAGCGCTCTTATTATCCTAAACCCACAAATGCACCTTGACAGACACCTGAATTCGTGACTCATGAGCACAAGGATTGTAAAACAAAGTGAGTTGTTGAAATCAGCATTATGTTTCACATCATCGTGCACCCAAATAAAATGTATGTGGCAGCGTGTCATTCCAGACACCATTATAGGATGAATGCAGTCTTGTAGAGAGAAGAGTAAACTGGTGGATATACTTCACAAAGCCTTTACAACCATAAAAATTGGTCATCAAACATTAGGAGTAGAACTAACCACGCTAATAACTTTTGGATCACTTATCTGAGTTCAGGATCTCTCTGCTTTGCCAATCAACCAAAACGGTCCACAACAAAATCTGCAAATCAGAATACAAGATATGGCCAGCCAGTCGCCACTGATCCTATGTGTTACAAAGGCTAGCATGAGAGACTAGCATCTGTCTGATAAGTGTTGACAATACCAGTTTTGAAGAGAATGATGCTATAATTTCAAAAGTTTTCTAAAAGTTCTGGAAGAAGGAAGATGAGTTCTGACCTGAAATCTATGGTTGTACTAGCTCTCAACTCTCCCAAAACATTCGTTCGTGGTGGAGAAACCTGCAGGATACAAACCAGCTAAGCCTAGGTTATGCTAATATATCCCAATCTAGCTAGCTAAGCCCGTCGCTGCAGCAGATCCTGGACAACTTTTACCAACAGCTAACCAAAAACATCGTAGAAACTAATCCACCAATTTTGGTCTCTTCTCTGTTCTCACTTCTCAGCATCGGAACAAAGCAAAACAAACAAATTCAAAGTCCGGTATCCTCAAAACCGACTCCGATTTACGGGACATGATCGCGCGATCAAACCCGAAGATTGCGTGAAAAGTCACCGATGTAGCAACAAAACCGGGAATAAACCGACAAAAAGCAAAACAATCATCACACACATACACACACGCAATCCCCCC
>NC_025688.1:24004457-24052666 GCF_000633955.1 Camelina sativa
ATAAAAAAAATTGCAATCATCATCACCTCAAAAGGTTGAAACAACAAGGATCGGGAGAAAGGGACAACAATTTACAAACCTTACCACAACGTTTACGTTCCCCCCGGCGATGAGAAATGATTTACCGATCGGAGGAGAATAGCAAAAGAGACGGTATGAATTTCGTATTAATGACGCAACTTTTTCAGGAAAAAGAAAGGGTTTAGAGAGAGAAATTGTATATGTTTTTCTGAGAAAAAAAAATTTGCTTTTCCTTTTTATTTTTTCGGTGATGGTACTACGTACTTAACTAATAAAGCCGATGAAGAGGATCGGTTTATTAGAAAGAAAAAAATCAAATTAAAGCGGTTGACTACGTTTGCTGGGACAATTAATCCTCCTCTGACCAGTGACCACCTTCACCGCCTACCGGTCGAAGCTGAAGTAGGAAATTAATGGGCCTATATTTTGGACTGTGTATGGGCCTCAACTGTAAAGGGTTCGGAGAAACCCAGAGATCCATCCAAAGATCTCTAGCCGTTGAATTACACCCACGGGATCTGGACCGTTGATTGAGATGACTTTTAATTTATCCATGAATAGTCGGATTTGATTGATGATTAAGAAAGCAAATAAAAGAAGCGAATCGGAATATATACACACAAAGTTAGAAGAGGAGAGGAGAGGAGAGGACCAACAACAACAACATTGTATTCTTCTTCTTCATTGAGTTAAAATCAGCCAGCCATTGGAGAATCCAGAATTTGAAGTTCCGTTTTGATTATCCGGCGAACAGAGTTTGAGAGCAATTTTTTTTTGTATCGAAGACGGATATAATTAAGAAGGGGATTTAGTTGATTTTTTTGTGTAGAGTGGGAGAAGAAGAAGAAAAAAAAACCCTAGCTAATGGATGTGATCAGATGCTACTAGTAAGTAAGTAAGAGGAAGAGCGAAGATGATGAACACTTCGAATGGGATGATCTCCGGGCCTTCTTCTTCGTCAGCTTCGGCGGCGGCGAATCCTCCTCAGTCTCCCGGAATCAAGACCTATTTCAAGACCCCTGAAGGCAAGTACAAGCTCCACTACGAGAAGACGCATCCCTCTGGGCTTCTTCACTACACTCATGGCAAAACCGTCACTCAGGTTATATATGCTTTGATTCGTTTTGTGTTTGTGTTTGTGTGTGTGTGTGTGTTTAATCTATGAATTGAAGTTTAATCTAATCCGATTGTGATTGTGATGTGGTTTGCAAAATTTGGGAAATTGATCACTGTGAAATTGTATACCTCTCAAGGGGTTTTGTGTAGGAGTATCAAATGTACATATCATTTTGCATCTTTTTTAATTTCTGAGGATGGATTTGGGAAATTTTTGGGTGTCAGGTTACTTTTGCTCACCTTAAGGACAAACCTGCTCCATCCACCCCAACTGGTACTTCGTCAAATGTCACTGCTAGTAGCGGTTTCCGGTCAGCAACGGCAAGGTTACTAGGTGGTGGGAATGGTAACCGTGCCCTTAGTTTTGTTGGAGGTAATGGAGGGACCAAAAACGTGGGTGCAAGTTCGAGAATCGGTGCCTCATTCGCTGCCTCTAGTTCTGGTACCTCGGCTACTAATACAAATTTCGATGGGAAAGGAACTTACATTGTCTTCAATGTCGGTGATGCTATTTTTATTAGTGACTTGAACTCGCAAGACAAGGTACTTTACTTCTACTCCTTTAATTTTCTTAAGATTTGATTTGATGTGCTTGTTTTGGTCTCAGTTAAGATATGTCTTTGTTGTAGGATCCTGTAAAGTCTATTCATATCAGCAATTCGAACCCTATGTGTCATGCGTTTGATCCAGATGCTAAGGATGGACATGATCTACTTATTGGGCTGAATTCTGGGGATGGTAATGTACAACTTTGAGATCAAGTTTGTTTACTTATGTTCTAGATGAAAATTTGTCTTGTTCTTTATTCTTTTGGTGAATTCTTGTAGTCTACACCGTATCACTAAGACAGCAGTTACAGGATGTCAGTAAGAAGCTTGTTAATGCTCAGCATTATAACAAAGATGGTTCTGTAAATAACAGGCAAGATTTTTTCCCTGTAAACTTCTTTATTTTACTGAATTGACATGTGGTCACGTAGTTATCGTTGTTTTTGTCATTTTACTGGATATATGCTCTAGGTAACGCTCAGTTTAGTGAATCAGATTATATACATTATACTTGATTCCCTTCTTGGATAAAATTAGACTTAACAAAAATCTGGCTGAAATATCCTTTCTGGAACAGTATATATATTATTTGTGTCATGTGATAAGATAAAGTTGTTCTTATTAACAGTCGCTGTACTAGTATTGCTTGGGTACCTGGAAGTGATGGATCATTTATTGTTGCTCATGCCGATGGAAATTTGTACGTGTATGAAAAGGCAAGCACTGAATTCGGAAAAAAATTATTGCATTTGACTTTTCATTTACCTAATTTTGTCTAACTTCTGACCAGAGTAATTATTATACTTCCAGAATAAAGATGGTGCAACTGAATCTTCATTTTCTGCTATAAGAGATCCGACACAGTTTTCAGTTGACAAAGCAAAATATAGCAAGGTACTAGTGTTATAATTGGTTTCTTTTCTCATTTCTTTTTCTGTCTTCAAAATATTAATCATCTTTTCACTTTCACAAATATTCCTGCAGAGTAATCCAGTAGCGAGATGGCATATTGGTCAAGGTGCTATTAACTGCATTGCATTTTCAAATGATGGAGCATACTTGGCAACTGTTGGAAGAGATGGTATGATGCTCTTTGTGATTTTATCGCCGACTCCAGTTCTTTCTCTACATATATCTTTCTGTTGACCATTCGTTTCTTTTTTGACCATGTACAGGTTATCTTCGAATTTTTGATTTCTCAACCCAAAAGTTAGTGTGTGGTGTAAAAAGTTATTATGGTGCTCTACTGTGTTGTGCTTGGAGGTGACTGGATCTAATCCTTTGACTAATCATTTTTCCCTAATGCATTTGAAGGAACTGAATTTTCGTTCACTCAAGCTGCTTTTACCATGGAATTGTTGTTGTATGCTAACATTGTAATCGGCCTGACAGTATGGATGGAAAGTACCTTTTGACTGGAGGTGAAGATGACTTGGTTCAAGTCTGGAGTATGGAAGATCGAAAGGTTGTAGCGTGGGGTGAGGGACACAATTCGTGGGTATGGTTTTCAAATTGGAGTATAGTGAATTTTGTATGTAACACAACACTACTTGACTAATGTTATCTGCTTTCTCACAGGTAAGTGGAGTGGCTTTTGATTCTCATTGGTCGTCACCAAATTCAGACGGTTCTGGCGAGAATGTCATGTATCGGTTTGGTTCAGTTGGTCAGGTATTTAGTTATGCTACATCCATTCTTCCAGGCTCTCCTTTCTTTTATGTGAATGTCAACTAAACATTTTTTGCTTCCTTGTTGAGAGTTTGCCTTGACCTCTTTCTATCGATTGAATGGTCTTAATACCTCTCCTTTTTATATTTACTGGAGAACGGGAATAGACTTCTGACCATCAAATGGAATGTGAATAACCTGCTGCTCAGATTCTTTTGTATTTTAGTTTAATACAAGAATGTAGAATGATCTTAGTGTAGGAGAGATAAGAGTGAGGTAACTGAGATGAACTGTTTTCATGGAAAAATTCTTTTGATCATATGGGGCGATAGCATTTGGAATTTGCTAGATTATGGGCATAGATTCGTTAATCTGCTCGGTAAAATTTGTTAGAAAGTGAGTTTTTCCATTGCCTTGGCACACTTGTTGTGAATGTTGTGTCTGTAACTTATACTTTGATCTTCTGTTGTTCTTGGCTCGTCCTACATGTGCCAAACAGGACACACGGTTACTGCTATGGGACCTTGAAATGGATGAGATTGTAGTTCCGCTTCGGAAACCTCCAGGAGGATCACCCACTTACAGCACGGGGAGTCAGTCCGCTCACTGGGACAACATCGTACCAATGGGCACACTTCAGCCAGCGCCATGCATGCGCGATGTCCCAAAGCTTTCACCAGTCATGGCTCACCGTGTTCACATGGAGCCCCTCTCGGGCTTGATCTTCACCCAAGAATCATTGATAACAGCTTGTAGAGAAGGCCATTTAAAGATCTGGACACGACCAGACAACCAGTCCAGCAGTAACACAGAAACATCAAATCCAACCACAAGCAAACCCTCGCTGACCAGCAAGGTCGGTGGTTCTAGTTAAATCAGACACCATTCGATCATGTTGTTTCAGGTCCTGGTTTCGAAAGGAAGCCATGCGAATATCTCTCCTGGGTCTGAATCTGACTCCATTAATGTATGTGAGAGGCTGAGACATATCTGGGGACTGCTGGGGAGTGGAGACTACTAAAGAGACAAAGAGAGTTTTCGGATGTAATTAGAAGAAAACATTTATTTTGGATTTAGGGCTTATATCCAACAAATACTAACCAAAAAACAATAATTCAAGATTGGTGCTTCGGAAGAAGACGCTAAGTGTTTTTACTGCACTGCAGTGATTTTTAAAATTTTCCTATAATTGTTTCTAGTTTTTCTAAACAATGTTTTTTTTATCTTGATTCTTGAGGTACATTTGGATTTTTGGATAATCTACACTGGATTGTTTATTAATGTGTAATCTTTCCAAACTTGTGCCCATCTATAGGATTTTTACTTTTTTGCTGTAATTTGTTCATCAGGCTCTCTTTGATATTGTTATTTGTGAAAATGACCTTTTCTATATTTTATGTTAAGTGACGCAAATTATTTGAACCAACAAGCTATATATGCTCAATTTACTATTACAAAAGTATAGCTGCTTATAATAGTGAATGGGAATGTCAACTTAAACAAAAAGTGTTAACCACAAATTTAATTTATGATGTAGACTAATTTTGAATTTGAGACGACGATTTTACCAATTGACTTGTGGTTTAGAGTTTGCTAATATAACTAGGCGAGGGCGACAAGTCGACAACAAAGTGCCGAACAGAAAACACAACTAAAGAGTTCAGAATGAGCTGGCGAGTGTGCGCCTTTTAGAAAGAGGAACATATGTTTCTTGTACTTTTTTTGAAGAAAAGCTGAACACTACTTTTAAAAACCAACTAACTACTAATGTTTCTTATTTTTTTGGTGTAAATGTTAAGAACCTATAATGTAAATAAGCTTTTAGGTAAACATCTGGAATTTTTAGTATGTGTGACACATTTCATCACTAAAATTAAAAATATTGACATGAAGCAAGAAAAGAGGCAAAACAATTTGGTTTTCATTAATTGTTTTCCCGAGTTCACAAACATTGGCATTGGCACATATCAAAGCATTACACCACAATTTTAAACAGATAATAAACAAGAAGAAAAACAGGGCATATTTTTGAAAAGCAAAGTTGCCAATTTTTTTGTACATACATAATAACACAACCATTTTATAATTGTTGTTATCATGATTGTTGTTTTTGTGGCTAAAATCAAACGTTGGCCGCACTTCTGAAGGATCCGAGGGACTTGGAACCTGATGCCCTTAGGACGAATTGGTGGTAGAACGCAGCAATCGCAGCTCCAATGAATGGCCCCACCCAGAATATCCACTGTAATTATATAGCCCAACAAAATATATTGTTATTTCCATAAAACCAATAGAAACATAATTTGAATAGATCATAGGAGTAGGAACATACGTGGTCATCCCATGGCTTGCTTTCGTTAAAGATTACAGCGGCTCCAAAACTCCTGGCCGGGTTAATCCCTGTTCCGGTGATGGGAATAGTGGCCAAATGTACCATGAACACCGCAAATCCAATTGGAAGTGGTGCCAATACCTTTTTTTGCAAAAGTAACACAAAGTATTAAGTAACCATATCATGTTAAATTTTTACTAATTGATTATATGAAGAGATTAATACTAACGGGAACGTGGGAGTCTCTAGCGTTTCGTTTGGGATCAGTTGCGGAGAACACTGTGTAGACGAGGACGAATGTTCCGATGATTTCCGCGGCGAGTCCGGTTCCTGTGTTGTAGCCGTCGGCTAGAGAGTTAGCTCCTCCACCGTAACGAACGTAGTAAGAGCTTTGAAAGGCCTTGACGAACCCAACTCCACAAATAGCACCCAAACACTGAGCCACCATGTAAAGAACCGCCCTAATCAACGATACCTTCCGGGCCAAGAACAATCCGAAAGTTACCGCCGGGTTAATGTGACCACCTTCAAAAACGTTTTGAGGTTAATATCAAATATACAAGAAACCAAAAGGATACGTTTAAAAATGTCACAATTTTAAAATAAGTGAACCGGTCCGGTTTGATAAATGATACCTGAGATACCGGCGGTGCAGTAGACAAGAATGAAGATCATGCCACCAAAAGCCCATGCGATGCCGAGGATTCCGACACCTCCACAGTCAACTCCACCAGCGGTTGTGTCGGACTGAATCTTGTAGCCGATGACAGTCAAAACAGTGACGTACAAGAAGAGGAGAGTAGCTACGAACTCGGCTATGACGGCTCTGTACAAAGACCACTTGGTAAGCTCCTCGGCGTCGAAAAACGGAGTTGGCGGCGGATCTTCGTAGTCCCTAGATTGAAATCCCTCAGGTCCTTCCACGTCTTTCGCCATTTCTTTACTTTTTTGTTATGAAAAGTGTGTCTTGTGGTTTTTGTTATGTGATTGTGAAGAGATGAAAGGAAGGTTGTTTATATAGAGACTAGAGAGTTTAGTTCCTAGCTAGTGTGTGCTCTTATTAATTTTGCTTGTCCATGGTGAATAATTCGTATTACGTATTATTATTTTGATAAGATTACAATAATGAATTACTTTTGGTAGCTTTATGGTTGTTCTTATTATCCGTTTCGATGAAAATGAATATAGAATTGTCTGCGACGATTATGATTATTTTTTTGTGGACGTTTTGCTTTTCACTAATTAATTACATAGCTAGCTGTGATGATAATATATATATATATATATATATATATATATAATCTAAACCAATCTAATCATTGCTTCATTATTAATAGAAATTGATATTGGCGTAATATATTCTTGCTCCACTATTAGTTTTTTTTAAAAGCAAAATTTTCATATCCATGTAGTTATTACAGTAAAAACCAACTGATCATGGTTAATATAGTTACTGTCTTTGTGAGGAAATTAGAACTCACATTTATTTGTGGTTTCAATTAATTAACTTTGCAATTCTTTAAACTAAAAGCTGAACATATTTTGAGAAATGGATTATTTTAAAAAGAATGATTGTGGAGCTATCAATAAGAAGAGCGACCTTTTTAATTCTAAAATTATTATGGTAGATAATGGAGTATTATGGTTAAATTAACTTAGCCTCGCCGCCCCATACCTAAACGTAGTTTTCATTTGGACCGACCCTAACATACTATATGCTTCTATATTTTCTTTCTCTTGTCCATATGTCATGAGCCTTGTCCTCTCCCTAGAATAATATAGACTGTCACTCTTTTTACACATTAAAAAATATAATTGTATGAATCTTATCTATTTGGGCATACTTGAAATTAGTTTTTTTTAAAGAACATTCGGCTATAATATGCGATAACGTTATATATATATACATGTTGAAAATTTTCAGATAGCTAGATTTATCAATGGTTGGAAAAAAAATCTAATTATGTCGATTCCACCATCTTTTTAATTGCTACTTTAAACCTCGTATACAAACTCTCTTCAAGGACCTCATGTTTTTGAATAGTAACACTAACATCAAAATAAAAGATTTACGGGACTAAATAAACTATCATACTCTTTATAAATAGTGAAGAGTATTACATAAACTATATTTATGAAAACTAGATTTCATGTATTTACTAATTGTAAAAAGTAAGTATTACATCAAAATGAAATTGTTAATTACTACACTAGGCCACTACTATTTATTTTTCTTGTTTGTGATTGGTAACCGCTTAATCAATTTATTTAACTCATAGACTCGGTGTTACCTATAAGATCTATAATAAGATGGAAGAAAAAAAGAAAGAATAAAAGTATTTTCAGCAGTACCTTACCATTATATTTCTAACATAACTATCACATGGACAGGATAAAAGAAACGGCGTCACTTCACGGGTTCTGTTTCCACTAAATAGGTCGAAAATATGATGAAACTCGGGTCCACTAGACCGCAGAGAAACCGCCCCAATAGAGATAGCTCCGACAATTGGATCGGCACCGTCCATACAGACTAAGTCCAACTCAGTACAGCCGTCGGTTCTCCACCCAACCACTCCTCTAACGCCACGTTGTGCAAATTCCAAAAGCAATTTTCTTACGTATGTATCCCACTCACTATTATGTATACAAAATTAAACTAAATTAGAAAAACAAAAGTGTATACATACAGACAAAAGGAATGTGGTGTGTAGTGTTGTGTTCGTGGCCAATGTTTTGCCACATCACAATATCCTTATCGTTTTAGCAATATTCCTCTGCTCTCATTGGATTAGACTCTAATCATAATTAGAGTTCCAACCTCAGCTTAATATTTGTATTTGTCGCTTTCGTTTGTAAAATAAATGGTTACGTATAATATTCTTTATGGAAAAAATGTGCTAATTTACTCTGAATTCTGATAAATTTATACACTGAATAAACCTTTTCGTGGTTCTTTAAGATCACTCATATAAAATGACTCAAAAATATAATTTCATTTCTCTATAACAAAATATGATTCGCTTTAATTTGATGTTCTTCTACCTAACTATCATGGAAAAGATGCAAGAATGATCCAGCATGTGCTCGAAACGGCAGGAAACACACGAGTTTTTTTACACGATCGTGACAAATACTTTACAAAATGATATAATCTCAATATTTGCCAAAAGCTTTTTTAAAAGTACATATGCATGTGGGTAAAAGCTTGTAGATAAGGTAATGTATGTATGTAAACATAAATGTATTTCTGATTTATCATTGTTTATATCTGTTCACTTGTATAGTTTGCTCACGTTTTATTGGTTTTTTGGTTGTTTGTCAACGGTCAAATTTTTGGGGTGATGCCTAACAAAATTTAGTGACGTGAATTTGGGATGTTGATATCTCCAGTAAGTCAGTAGCAAATAGCAATAATTGAGTTATTTGGAAATAGTAATAGTATTTCTTCGTTTAATGTTTTCATGTAAATGTAAAATAACTAAATATAGTTTTTACTTCAAAGTTTACTTACATCCCACTCAGATTGGTTTACAACTTACTTGACGTGAATTTGATGATTAAATAAGATTACTACCATATTAATTCAAGAAATATGACACTACTAACTTACTATGTAGTTAAAAGAAATCTAGAAAGAATATAAAAATTAGTGTAAATAAAAGAAAAAGAAAAGAAAATGATTCCTCTTTGCATCTAATTTTTTTTTTTCCTGTACTTATATATTCACAAACATATGTAATCGTTACAAAAACAAAACATTATTGTCTTTAAAAAAGAAAAAAAAAACATTATTGTTGTTGTAACATCAAATCAAAAGTGTCACATAAACAGTATCACAAATCAAGAAGAGCTCACACTCTCTATATAAAGAGCCTTTGCACTTCATCTCTCACAACCACAAGTCCAACAACAAACAACAACAATCAAAACACTTCTCTTAGCTAAGAAACTCTAGAAGCATCATCCATTAACTTATTATGGCTAAAGGCGTCGAAGGAGCCGAGGGATATCAGGCAAGGGACTACGAAGATCCGCCGCCTACTCCGTTTTTCGACGCGGATGAGCTTACCAAGTGGTCTTTATACAGAGCCGTCATCGCTGAGTTCGTAGCTACTCTCCTCTTCTTGTACGTCACCGTTTTGACTGTCATCGGTTACAAGATTCAGTCAGACACAACCGCCGGTGGAGTTGACTGCGGAGGTGTCGGAATCCTAGGCATCGCTTGGGCTTTTGGTGGCATGATCTTCATTCTTGTTTACTGCACCGCCGGTATCTCAGGTATCATATATCAAACTGGACCGGTTCAGTTATTTTTAAAATGATGACATTTATAAACGTATCCTTTTGCGTTCTTGTTTATTTGATATTGACCCCATAACGTTTATGAAGGTGGTCACATTAACCCGGCGGTGACGTTCGGATTGTTCTTGGCCCGGAAGGTGTCGCTGATTAGAGCGGTGCTTTACATGGTGGCTCAGTGTTTGGGTGCTATTTGTGGAGTTGGGTTTGTGAAGGCGTTTCAAAGCGCTTACTACGTTCGTTACGGTGGAGGAGCTAACTCTCTAGCCGACGGCTACAGCACAGGCACTGGACTCGCAGCAGAGATCATTGGAACATTCGTCCTTGTATACACAGTATTCTCCGCTACTGATCCCAAACGAAACGCTAGAGACTCACACGTTCCCGTTAGTATTAATCTCTTCATATACTATCAAGTACTAGTAAACTTTAACATGATATGGTTAATTAATACTTTTGAGTTACTTCTTGAAAAAAAGGTATTGGCGCCACTTCCGATTGGGTTTGCGGTGTTTATGGTACATTTGGCAACTATTCCCATCACCGGAACAGGCATTAACCCGGCCAGGAGTTTCGGAGCTGCCGTAATCTTTAACGAGAGCAAGCCATGGGATGACCACGTATGTTCAACTCCTATCTTAATCAAATTATGTTTCTATTGGTTTGACGGAAAAATAATGAAATGTTGTTTGTTTCTTTCTGGTCTATGTAAATTACAGTGGATATTCTGGGTAGGACCATTCATTGGGGCTGCGATTGCTGCATTCTACCACCAATTCGTTCTAAGGGCATCAGGTTCCAAGTCCCTCGGTTCCTTCAGAAGTGCAGCCAACGTTTGAACTTAGCCACAAACAACAACAATGTAGAAATCGGGCTCATGGTTTTTTTTTTACAATATGCCCTCATTTCCACTTGTATCTTTACTTCTTCCTGTTTTCTACTTCTATTTGCGTGTGATTCCTTTAATCAATCGAGTGAAAAATGTTTTCATCATTGAGTTTTTGTGCATTGAGAAAGACCACTACTTCACTTATCCATTATCTCCATCTACTCTAAACAATGTGTATATTGAATCCCAATTTAAGAGAGACGAACACACAAGCATTGCCATTGTTCTTTCTCATTTCTAATCCTAAAACATTTCTCTACTCTTAACTAACAAAAGCTAAGTTCATACTCATCCCTAACGCATTTCGTATAAAACTGGAAAATAGCATAAAGATTGGGACTGGATAGATAAAAAAAAAAAAAAAAAGTTGCAATAACAATCCAAAACTGAGTTGAGTCGTCGTTGTTGTTCTCTAAAACATAAAAGCTCAAATGGAAGAAGGAGCAGAAGAAGTAAAAAAGAAACAAACGAACCATTAACCATCTTCAATTCTCAGGAACTTCAACTTCACCTTCTTGAATCTCCTGTTGAATGTCCTTCGGATCTTTACCATCCACAGTACACCCAACAGACACACAAGTCCCCAAGATCTCTCTCACTGTACCACTCAGCTCTTTAGCAATAGATCTAGGCCTCATGATCCTCGCGATCTCAATCACATCTTCAAACGATATGTTCCCGTTATGCTTAATGTTCTTCACCTTCTTCCTATCTCTCTCCGGCTCTTTCAACGCCTTGATGACGAGTGCAGCTGCCGATGGAACCACTGTGACCTTAGCCTGACGGTTCTGCACAGTTAGCTTGACTGTTACACGTAGTCCTTTCCATTCTTTGGCGGTTTCTTTGGCGATGTCTTCTCCGATCTTCTTTGGTGCGAGACCTAGTGGACCGATTTTGGGAGCTAGAGAACTCGCTGCTCCGACTTCTCCTCCGGTTACGCGGACGTATACGTCAACGATCTGACTCGGATCCAACTTCGGCGGCATGGTTCGGTGTTTTTTTTTTTGGCTTTCTCGGGTTTTTTTCCTAGGGTTTCTTTTTACGATCCGAGTCCCGAAACGAGGAGGCGCTTCGAGATGACGATCCTAAGGTTTTTGAAGGAGGTTAAAAATTAGGGTTCACGGAAAAAAGGAATTTACGATTTTAGCCTTATTCGCATTCGGGCCTCTATTGGGCTTGCTTTTTATAATCTAAGGAAGCTTTCACTAATCCGGTTATGTTCGGTTTAGTTTGATTGAACCTTTCACTGAAAAAGCAAATCGTTGACTCTTTTGCTGGGAGAGTCAGAGAGAAGAGAGGCTTCTTGGTTTTGGGGGCAAGGTCGTCGTGGATGTTCTAGAATGGCGGGAGGATCTGAGAGGAAGACGATACTGGTGGGTTTGGTTCTTCCTCTTCTTCTTGGTATCGCTGTTTACTTGAGGCTTTGGACTATCGATTATACTCTGTCTTCAGATGACACTGAACGCTTAAGGTTTGTGAAAAAACGATTGATTCAGTTTAAATCATTGCAAGGTCTGTGTGTTTCGTGTAGTGTTGATTTGAAGTATTGGTTTTTCTGGATGGGTCTTTAATTTCAGTAGCTTTGGATTTTTCCAACTTTTATTTGAATAGAGACTTTTCGTTATCTATCTCAGCTTCGTTTTATGGAATTAGGGATTTTATGGTTAGTGTTAGAATCATTCAAGTAAAATGTGTATGATTTGAGATTTTTTACAATTGGTGTAGGAAACAGTTTGATTTGGCTAATAGAGAAGCAATGGATGAATCTAGGGCTGGGCAAAATAACCGATAACCAAATAACCGACCGAAACCGAACCGAAAAAAACCAAACCGAACCGAACCGAAATTCTTCAAATACCCGAATGGTTAGTAAAAATCTATATCCAAACTAACCGAAACCGAACCGAACCGAACCGACAATTAAATGGTTAACCGAAATATCCGAAAACTTAGAAGATATCAAATATTATATACTTAATACTATGCAAAACTATAAAATAAACTTAAAATATAAATTATTTCTAGATTCAAAACAATTAAATATTTTAAATAATCAATATATGTAAATGTTATTATTTTGAATTTACAAAGTTAAATACTATTTTGTAAAATTGAATCCATATTTTTCCCTTTTTTGTATTTTTGTTATTGTATATTTGGTTAATTTTGGTTATATTCGGTTAGTTTTGGTTATATTTAGTTTATTTGGTTAATGTTAATATAATTTATGTGAGTTATGGTTATTTATTTAAATAACCAAACCGAAACCGAACCGAAAGAAACCGAACCGAACCGAACCAAAATTTCAAAAATATCCAAATGGTTACTGTATTACTATATCCAAAATAACCGAAACTGAATACAACCGAACCAAAACCGAATGGTTAACCGAATGCGCAGGCCTAGATGAATCTGCAGACTGGAGGAGGAGAATGTTTGATAAGGAAGCTGAGAAAGCTTCTAAATGTACAACAGAGCTCGCCATGGTATTTTTCTAAGCTCCTCCTTGTAGAAATGTTTCTTTTTTTTTCCGAATGTATTTGTTGTGACACTGAACAAGACTGTCACTAGTGGATGTGGTTGCCTTGTAATTCTCAATAATTGCATCTGCTGTGGGAATGTACAGCTGTGTCTTCTCTACGTAGATTGCTTTCGCCGTTTGTGCATTTATATGTTTAAAAACCGTTAATCAAGAATCATCAGCGCATAGCACTACCTCTAAGTCTCCGAGGGTAGTTTTCTATTGATTTTGAGCGTTCTCTTGTTTTCCTACAGATCAAAGAGTCATCTGGGAATGGAAACGGTAATCAAAAGCTGGAGTCATTACAAAAGGTGACATTCCCCACTCAGTTCTTTTAGTATTGTCTTACGTTGAATGTTCATGGCTTATTAGTTCACTGTCTCTTGTGTAGGATAATGCGGCATTGCTCATTCAGATAGAGACATTAAAACAAGAGCTTGAAGCTTCCCGGTTAAAGTGTCGCTCACGACAGGCACCCCGTTAGAATAATCTTCATGATAAGCCACTGGTAAGAAAAATACTGGATTGTCATAGACGTTTCATAGGCTCTTTCCTGGAATAGTTTTCCAAAGCAGCAGTACTATACAACAACACCAACCTTATAACCTTGTATTGATAAATCAACTTTTGAAATTTAGCTCTCAGGTCCTTTCACTGAATTCATGTTGTAACTCCAAATGTTTATTTTGATCCTCATGTTAATGAATACTAACTAGATAGGCGAAGAGCTGCACTTTTAGTTTTTGAAGAAGGTTTGCACTTGTACATCATTGAGTTTAGCCTCGCCTGTGTTGTGTTCTTCCCCGTGAGAGCACAGATATAACGGTTTGATTTAAAGGTGTTTTGTTATAACGGAAACCAGAAACTATACCATAGTTGAGTATCATAAAAGCTTTTAGATTTCTTTGACTGATTTCTCCTTGTGGTCGTTTTATTGCGGATGGATTGCATCACAAATCTTTCTGTTTCCTTCATTGAACCGGTCTTTACATTAATTTATATGATTCACAAGAGACTAGTGGGTCTGTCACGCTAGCAAAACATGGTCAGAGGTGAAAATTCTAGTCAAGTATTGTCATTCGTAGATTCATAGTAACCATCAAATGAAAATATTGATTTCATTACGTATCATTTTAAAATACCGTTTTATATTATTTTCGTTAAACGAATTGGTCAAACTCCATTCCATCACACCCATCAATTCTTTACTTTTTGGAAATGAAATGAAAACTATAAAACAAGACGATTTGCGTTACTGAAACCTGATTGATTTCATCATATATCTAACTTTCCTGTTGGTTACTCAACGTCGGACTCCTGACACTATGGAGAAGTTTAAGTTGCTACACTTCCTCTCAACTCAATACGAAAACACACACAAAATTAGCAAATCATACCACTCCATATCATTATGCATCATCCTTATCTAACTTGGAAGTTGGAATCTACAAATAAGTTACGTTTCAACATCATCTATTCACCTAAAACAGCCAAACCCAACCACTCACTCTCCTTCTCCTCCTAACTCATATTGCCTCAAGATTCCACATAGATCACTATCTTGTTGATATAAACTAGATGACTCATGGAAAAAATGTCATAACTTTGCTCAACCGATAAGACCAACTACTATAATTTTCCAATGTAAAAATATCTGTTTCAAAACATTATACTCCACCCTTTATTTACATTATACTAGGAAGATGGATTTCTCTGAACTTATCCTGTGTGCTATATTTTAGTGGGTGGCTAAGGACCAGAAGTTGAGAATAAAGGAAGGAGACACAGCAAACCAGCTGATGAAGGCCATTGCTGTGGCGGTCTCGAACCTTGTACAGTGATTCACGTTACATTGTCCAAGATCGTTGATGAGTACAGTTATGCCAGCAGAAGCAGATGCAGCTGCAAACGTAAGGGTTGATGTGACCTGCAAACAAACGAGAGATGGCAAAAAAAAAAAAAAAAACAGTCACTGGCAATACCTCTTAGTAAACTAATTAAAACATCAAACAAGAGATTGATTTTTGTATAGGTCTTTTACTCCATCTCCGATTGTAAAACATTGAACAGCATAGTGGTTTCGAAGGCTTCTCCTCACCAGAAGAGCATAAGCATCAACAATAAAAAGAGACAAGCTCCACAGGCTTTGCAAGCTAACCGCAAGAACCAAGCAACTGTCACATATCATAAGAGATTGTCAGATTCATATTGTCTAAAAACCAAACTTGCTCAAACTAATTCCAAAATTCTCAAAACCAACAAGTCTAATTTCATATCAAAACCCTAATTCCAAGCCAACATCAAACAAATTTGATTCCAAGGACCCTAAAAGTTTACAGAATCTTAAAATCATCGAATTCACTAAAATCCTAGGTTCGAGAGTCAGTTTTGGATTACCAGAAGGCGGTGGCGGAGCGGAAGTCGGAGGTGGTGACCATGACGGAGACGGAGATGAGAGCAGGGATGAATTGAGAGAGACGGAGGATGAGACCGCCGGTGGTTCCGGGCATGCCCTGCACATCTTTCATCCTCACTGGTGGTCTATCGATCGCTCCGGTAGTTGGAGCCATCGGAAGAACATCCACCGGGTGAATCGCCGGCCGGCTTACGTTCATCATAAAGCAGCTAAAGGCGAGCTTTGAACAGTTCCCACCAAGCAACTGCAACCTGAAAATGACGTTTGCGACTTGGCCAATATATAAGAAAACAACAAAATGTGATGTGTTTTTTTTTTTTTTAATCAAATTCACCACAAAAAATTGCTATTATTGCTCTTAAACTTTATATTTAAAAATTTTAAATATTTGACAAATATATACAACTTTTACTACTTTTAGTGTTAAATTTAAAATCCATTAAACACAGTAACCGACGTTGTTGATTGTTTTAAAAATTATTAACTTTTAACAAGAATAAAAACATAGTATTAGTGTCGGTTTTGATTGATTAATCTTTTTAACGTCTATTTGAAAGATGTTGACGTCTAATTTTACATTTTTTCATAAATTAGGTAAATGTTTGACTCTTTATAGGTAAAGTTATCCATAATTTTATTTAAAATTTTGAGACATGATCTATGATCTCACGTTAACTAATTTTATCAAAAAAAAACACTCGGTTGTGCGTAGGTTATTTCTGATGCAGATTTGTTGTATTTTGTTCGATAACATGTTCTTTTAATCATTTTACTAAGCATAGCCTTATTTAACTAAAACGGACACAATTTTTTACTTAAGTACAAACATACTTATATATTGGTTTTATGGTTTATTAAAAGCCACTATATCTCTATAAATAAACGTTTTAAATTTTTCTGAGTATTAAAGTTTATATTTGAATTAGTATTGCATTGGCTACCCAAAAAACACACACACTCAAAGTTTTTTTAAACATTCCAAATATAGTAAAATTAAAATGAAAATATTTTATCATGCAATCTGAATTATAAAGAAAAGATGGTTGCTTTTTTAGATTTCCTTTTTTTTTTTTCTCTTTTTCTATGACAACAATTTTAGATTTCCTTTTAGATAAAGCTTTTCTAGATTTTTTTTGTTGTTTTCGTTTGTTTTTTCTGTTGTTTTTTTTTGGTAAAGAGACAATCTCTGGCATTGAGTATTGACTATACATAATAGTATATGTTTGTCGGTATTGATATCCTGTGAGGAGATAGATAATGTATGAGACGACACGAAAGTGTGAATTGTTTTGGTTACAAAGGAAAGAGTTTGAGCACTTACAGAATTTAAAAAGAAAAAGAAAAAAACATTTGGCTTGGAGTTAAAAAGACTTACTAATAATAATTTACATAAAATAAGAACTTCCTCCGTAGTGGAAACTAATCATAACCTATTCCTTCCTTTTATAGTAAGATTAAAATCGTGAAACTCTCCGACAATTTTCATATCTATATATATGAAAATATTCAAGTCGATTTTTTTTTAAATATAGATAAACTTGATCTTAATCACTCTTCAGAAGAGTAGCCAATCCGTTCCATCTCCCAACAAAGCTTAGTTGCAACACTTTCATGGCAAGGTGCATACTCCTACAAAACAACAAACACTTTATGAGATTATGAAGATATTCAGAAAATTACAATGATCAATATATATATATATATATATATATATATCTTCAGTTTTCTTTAATAATTACCTCTAGCATTTTCACCAGCTCTTTAGCAGTAGGTGCAGAGACGATGATCTCACGAGCAGTCGGGCTAATGAATCCTTCTTCGACGGCTTTGTCAATGAATGAGAGCAGAGAGTTGTAGTATCCATCAACATTGAGCAAACCCACCTGCAGAAAAAAATTGCTATTAATCTTGAATATCTCAAACCTCGTTTATAAAAATCTGAGAGGGTTTATTTATTTCTTTATTTTACCGGCTTGTCATGGATACCAAGCTGAGCCCAAGTTATGACTTCAAGCAACTCTTCAAGTGTTCCATAACCACCTACAATGTTCATGCAAAACTTTTAGTATATTGGTTTGGTTAAAGAAAAAAAATACAAAACATTAATTATTTAATTTGATATGGTCAATTCAACACATGTACAAGACAAACCAAAATAATAGAGTCTTCTCTCCTCTCTGTTACAAGTTTTGTAGTACATTGGTAAGAATATGATTGCAAAAGCAAGATCTTTGAAAGAATTTGACTTTCCATAATGATTTCAGATTCAGTGTGGGCAAAAATATGCTATTTATGGGACTGTTTCAGGTTTTGTCTCTTACCTTGAAATAGGTAAGAAGAAAACTTTGGTCACAGTAAGACTATACAAGCTCTATGGATAGTACTCCTAAGTTAAAAGCAGAGCAATAAACAGAGTAAAGAGAGAAAAAAAATAAAGAGTCTAATTTTAAGTGCCAGATGTTGATGGGTCAAGGCCCTTTATCTTAGACTGTAGAAACTTTTAATTATTTTAAAAAATTTCCATACCAACAAAAAAAAGAAGAAAACTTTTCAGTGTAACTTTCACACTGCAGCTTGACCAAGACAATTAACATGTTTTTTAGTTTTACCAATTTGTTGTTCTCTTCTCTCTTTGGCAAAATCAGTCAAACTTCTTTTTTCTTTTCATGAACAATTATTCCTCTTTTAAGCATTTTATTTCCCATAAATTTTACTTTTGGAGGGCCTAAAACTGGTGTTCTTGAGGCTCATGTGTCACTAGAGTTTTGACCAATTTTTTCCTTAGATAACATCATTACTTGGTTTGAAAGAAAAGCAAATTTGAGGTTTATATTATTAAAAAAAAGCAAAGCAAAATAAAATGATGAGAATTTGGGTGGAGGGGGTTTAAAAACAAAAACCTGGTAAGGCAATAAAAGCATCAGAGTGCTTAGCCATCTCAGCTTTCCTTTGGTGCATATCTGCAACTGCTCTTACTTCTCCTACTGTTTCACCAGTCAACTGTAAACAAAGAGCACATCCACCAATTATATTTTTTTTCAAAAAAAAATATAATAAAAGGAAGTAATAATTAAAAGTAGTTAAAGGGAAAAAGCAGGTTTGGACTCTTCTACAGGCAAAAGCAATCATGGCAATGCAAGTAATCGTAAAATATTGGCTGTTTACATTTTTGAATCTCTTACATACTATATATCTCTTTTTTTTTTTTACAGAACCCTAATCTAGTTTACCTCTTTTTTATCATTTTCTTTTCATATCCCTTTTTTATTTTCTAAATAAAATAATACAGACAAAGAAGATATTTTTAGTTTAGGGTACCTAATTGAATAAAAGGGAAAGAAGAGGAGGCAGAAAAGAGAAACTACTCATAATCATTAGACTTAAGAAAAAGGGTAATAAATAGAGAGAAGAGTAAAACTGAAGCAAAGACTGAAGATTAAATGGGGTTTGAATGGTGATATGGATAACTTATAGATGAAAATTAATAAACAATTAAAAACCTTTAAATTTGTTTACCTCTCTAGGCATGAGGGTCTTGGGAATGATTCTGTAGAGTGACAACAAGATGACAAAAGCAGAGGTTTGTTAGAAAGTTATTAAGACAAATTGTGTTCCATCAGAAACTCAAAAGACTGTTTTCTTTTGTGTGAAAAAGATTCACAAAGTTGTTAAGAGAAGAGATTAAAGAAAGAAAGAAACAGATTTAACTAAAAACTGATTTGACTATAAAAAAAAGTTTACCCAATAACATGACGACCACCATCATGAACAGCTTGTGAAACCAAACCCATCAATCCGATGCTCCCACCTCCATAGACTAGATCAATATTCCTTGAAACCTGCAGAACAAAAAAAAACAGAGTTACACATGAAGCTTAGATTTGGTAGTAGAAAAAAATAGTCTGAGTTCTACATGAAGCATAGATTCAAACCCCTTTAACAAAACAGAAACTCGTATAATCTAAGGTTCTATCACTTGGCACGTTTCGAAGAAGCAAGCAAAAATGCTCTGCATTTGCAAAAAGTTACACATCTTGTGAACATGTTGAACAAAAACCTTCAAAATCTACAGTTTTGTAGTCCATAATGAAGCTAAATTAAAAAGCACATCATCATCTTATTTCAAAACCCACTAGCGAAAATCAAAAACATAAGTACGTAAAAGAAAGTTATATATGTATTACCAGTTCGTTGCCGAGATCAACAGCAGCATCTTGGTAACTACTCTTCTTGCCTTGGCTGCTTCCACAGAAGACACAGATTCTTCTGAACTTTGACTTTTGTATCGTTTCAGCTTTGATCTCCATTTCTAACTTAATTTAAGAAAATCTAAACTTTGGTCGAAAAGAGAAGTTTAAAGGTTTCTTTGAGCACAAGAATCAAACAAACCTAATTGATATCTGAGAACTCTTTTTTGTTTTTTGTTGTTGTTTGTTGTAGTTTATCTTCACCACTAATGCTTTGGCTCAAGGATGGTTGTTAGTTATATAGTGCGTCTTCTCGTCATGCGTCATCGATTAATTTATATTTTAATAAATTACATTACTTTTTATTTGGCATTTTCAAAAGTACGACACTTATTAAGCCAAAAAAAAACTAACGATTAGTAAAGTTTAGCAATACAATTTTTTTTCCTAAAATTGGGAAAATAATAATATATTTTTTTTTGGAAAAATACTAAAACCACTTATAAATTATCCTACCTTATGAAAAAAATCTGTAACTGAGTTATGAAATATTGTTAAATATATTCAGATACGAAAAAAATTTGGTATTTTTTAGAAAATCAGAAAATATAATAATTAATGTAATCAAAAAAAATTATGTAACTGAGTTATGGTATTTTTTTTTGTTTTTCCTTTCGCATTCCTTAAATCTTCTTTTGTTTATATTAACTGAAGAAAAAAAGAAATTGATTTGTCTTATTCACACGTGAGAGATGAAAAGCACGCGCGTCTTTCCCCAACCGCTCATCTTTGGCACGCGTGACCAAATTCTTCCTTGTGTTAACTCTCTCCTCTTAGTTATTGTTATGTTTCAACAAAATAAACGTATAACAATATTATGGCTACTACCATAAACCTTCGTTGTGGTTGGAAGAAAAAACTTTGGTTATGGACCTTATGGGTTATGGCTAGGCAACTTCATGTCTTTAGAGCTGACAGTGACAGGAAACACTTGAACTCACGATACACATCTTACATAGTCGGAGACGGAGTCACGAATCCCCACTATTTTTGAAGAAGAGAGAAAAATATATGTCATTATGTAATCTTTTGATTTAAAGTAGTTATGACACATAAGCTTGATTCGAGTAGGCTTGATGAAAACTAGAAGAGGCATGCTGATCACTCTCGGTATTAGTACATTATCGAAGAACAGTAGCCAGCAAAGTACATAGAGGCTCATGGAGACTGTGTGAAATGAAGTCCTTATTAGTCAATATTTTACTTCTAATTTGAACGTTGAGGCTTAATTTTGATGTGGTCATCGGGTGGGATAAACATTCGCGTGTACACTATTACGATTTAATGTTCCAAGAAACGGTACAATATTGCGTGTAAGATTTTATACATCTAGATCATAAACAAGTTTTATTATACGAGTACTTCATGAATGATTACAGCATAACAGCAATGTAATATAGGAATGTTTTCCTAAACTGGCTAGATATAAGACCCTATGCGTGGTGAAGATTCATTATAGGGTGTGTGTGAGTATAAGATCTTATATCTAATTGTTTACAATTGCTTTGATATATACACCAACTTACCTTTTCATCAAATTTAAATGATAAGAATAAAAATGTTTATGTTATATCGTTTGTTCGTTTGTAAACCGTAATATTTATATATATACATTTACAATGAGAGCACGATATTGTGGTACTGGTACACTATTTATCGATCACATCACATGCTCATCAATTTCACCATCACTCAGATTTAAGTTCTTTCTAAAAATATGTCCAAATGAATAAGAACAAGACATGAAAAATGGTATAGTCTCGTGTATATTTACTTCTCTAATATGCGCGTAACAATGTTATATATGCTGTAAATTTCTTTTATGCATGTATATAGTAAAGCCCTCTTGCTAGTTTTCTTTAAGAGAGCTTTCAATGAAACAAAAGAGACATTTTAGATTTTAAAATTGATTGATCAGTGATAAAGTTCACTCACTTTTATTCCCTTGATCAAGAACAGGACAAATAATCCATTTTCAATACAATAATTTGGGGGAAACAATATTGGACAGCTTATATCTGGACAGAGTAAGATGGGTACAAACGTTATTTACTGATACTCATGCAAACAAAATAAAGAAAAAGGAAAAAAAAAAAATAGCTAAGACAAGAATAACCCATGGAAATGTTATGGGGTACACCAATAGATATATACGCACATTTATTTGTTTATATATATATATATATATATATCAAGAATAAGGAAGTTAATGAGATGATGATGTCTGAGATATGGAGCAATGTGCCAATTGATGATTGAAATAAGAAACACAAGTAAGTTATGGCTTTTATTACCAATGTAGCCCAATTCACCCTCCCTATGTAGACAACCTTCTTCTTGTTCTTTGCATAGGAAACATTTCTTCTATTTTTTATTCCCCTATTCTCATTTTAACCTTTTTATAGTTTTACTAGAAAACACTTCTTTACATTGCCCCATCTTCTTGTGTAACTAAGTTGTTCTAATTGCACTTGGTCTTATCACTCCACGTTTTATTGTGGTGTGAGACAGACAACGTGTGTATATAGAGTTTCGACAGATGATAATGTTTTAACGTTTCAAATCCTATTGGTGGGCAAAATGTTTTAAAAATCATTAGAAGTGGCTGTATGCCTGTATCTATTTCCAACTCTAACTTTGCTAGTTGATAACTTTAGAAGTGGCTGTATCTTGAACGCTATGAAAGATGACACCTCGAATGTTAACCAATATTATCAAAACTCTAAATTCACTAACTAACGTAAAAGTTAATCATCATTAATAAACATCTAGTCACATATTGTAGTTGGTTTATAAAGTATGGACTGATAACTTAACTTAAAATGTTCCACTTAAACAGAAATATTCTCCTAGATTCCATCGTTTCACCTATTAAATTCTGAAAGGATCTCCTCTTTGATTCCATCCTAAGGTAGAGTGTCCGAGAGCTTTTTTTAATTAGTCTTTTGGTATTTTCTTTAATTAGTTTTCGCTTAAAAACGGATAAGAAATACTCATAAAAATTCAAAGCCTATGGTATAACCCTATTGGAATTGTTGGCTTGGAATAGCAGTAACCCCCACATTCTTATACTTAATTAAACAGTTACAATATACAAATCATGTACTTTATTTGTTTATAATAGTATATGTTTAAGCGTGTGAATATTTAACGAAGAAAAATAAGATAGTTGCAATCCCAATATCTGAGTAGATGCTGCCCATTCCTTCTATGTAGGGGTTATAGAGATTACAAACACATAAGTAAGTTTATAAATTACTGTGTTTTATTATCTGCATGCTTGCATGCGCATTTTTTTTTTGTTCATCTCTAGTTTGCCTCCACATTCTTCTTGGGGTTTTCACTTCCGACCCAATTTTTATTTTATTATAGTAACCATGACGATGCAGTGATATCACAATTCCATTCGACAATACTTTATTCTGTTTAAATTGAAAGGTTATATATATGAAATTGGGTACATGAAGTCTTGTGAAACAAAGAAAAACAGAACTTCGAAAAGTGGATATATTTTTTTTTTGATAAAACAAAAAGTGGATATTTTTGAAGACCAAATTCTTCTTTTTAACACAAAAGGTTAATGTTTTTTCTTTAACCGGTTGTTATGATGTCAAAGTTTTAACGGAATTCTACATTACTTTAAAAAGACACTTTGGTTTTTGTTGTTGTTTCAAAGAAAGTACTAGTTGCCAGAGATGTAGTTCATTTTGTTTTAAAAAGGGGCTATAAGTTTCATTATAGAGTATCCTTAATGTTCTTGGAATGGTCAACATTCGTTTTAACATTTTTGAATTTACAAAAAAGAAAAGTAAAAAGGTCAGTTAAACTTAGAAAAGTTCCGAAAGCTGAAACTTTAGTTCAAAAGCCAGTTAAATTTTTAGGGTAACGTTGACCGTTTTATGATTACTTCAGTTAAAACTTTGAATTTATAACTATTCATTTCATATTTAAACGAATACTCAAATACGATTTTTGTGTAAGTAACTTTGTCAAAAAGCGAGAGTAAATTATATTACCGACAAAGAGGCACCAAGTTATTAGTATAATACAAGCTCATCTATTTATTATATGCATGTATTATTATTATATATATAGTACTGACGAAGCAGAAAAGTTTCCACACTTTCTATCTGACATGATATTTTTTTTTGTTAAAAGTATTCAATCCCGACAAATTGAATGTTTATTTTAATTTAATTGAATGTTAAGTAAGATGAAGAAGAAATTAAATATATTAGTATTAAATTTTCGTTTTTCAGTTTTAGCTTTAGTTAATAAAAAGCTGTTTATTTATTTATTTTACCAACCTGGAAAAATATATATTTAAACTAATATATAGCTTTGTATTGATATTAAAAAGTGAATTTATTCTTTCAGAAGGTAATCATAATTAATTAACGAATGAGGTATCTGTTATATATTACCTTTCTATCGGAAAATGCCTGTATGCTTATTATATATCCGGTCAATGATAATTACAAATCTTGACGATCTATCTATCATGAAAGTTGTCTACAAAACTTGTACTTTGTTTTATAATTAGAAAGATCAAGATTGATCCCTTATATACACGATTAAAAGGAGAACAAAAAATAGTTACTGAAATATCTAACGCTTATTCAGGTACTAAATTATTGGTTGGATCTTGTTAGATATTTGTATAGAAATATTACTAGTATTTTTGGCTTCTATATTATGGTGTGAATTTAAGATTAATCCTGTGTGTGATCTAGTTTGGTTTGGTGTATATAGGTTGAGGATATTGTTTGCTTCGTTAAAAGGTAAAACATGAACGGTTTACCGTGTGTGGTACACTCTAAACCAAATAACTTATTTTGGAGATTGAAATATTTCGGAAAATATGATACCTATTATTTTTTTACGTAGTTACTAGCTAGTTATGTTATATTGTTAAAACTTTAAAATCTTTTGAAAGGACATCCCACGTAAAATTCTGTAGGAGACTATGATTACACCCCGGGTAAAAATTCTTGAATGAACACGACGTCAAACTTAATGCAAAACCATCAAAAAAAGGTTGATATGATTCCGACAATATTTTTGAATTATGGCTTTTACAAAAAAAAAAAACATTTACCGCCTCGAACCGAAAATAGAATTCCTAACATTGTTTTTATCCCTACGGACCGACGCTAAATCCATAAATTAAGGAATTATAATGTTAAGAACAAAACAAAAAAACAAAAAGAGACAACAAAACAAGAAAGAAAAAGATGAACATGGATTTTAAATGGGTCAAAAGGGACCAGTCAAAGGTTAAGAAATGGACAAATCCGTTGTTTAGTAGTTATCATAAAGTGTCGGACAGTTAATACCGTTGCTTAAAAGTCAAATCTCTATCACATTTTTCACTTATCACACTAATTAATATAACAACTCAAATTACCCTCTCCTCTCATCAATCAAACCTAACAAAGAATCAGTCTAATCGTATTGATTGAAAGAGTCATACTCTTATTTAATTTATTGAAACTTCTTTTCTTTCTTGGGTCAACAGTTTAAAACATTTTGGTTTACGTAATGTATATATGTATAGTGAAGGGTATATTCTATAACATAATGAAGACAAAAGGAGAGATGAGCTAATTTGTAGGCAAGAAGAGTGGTAGACGTATGATGGAGAAGAAGCAAAGAGACATTCATATGTTTTTTTCTTTCTTTTGGAGAATTAAGTTTGTCCTTAGTTTTTTGGGGACATTATCTTACATTGATTTCAATTCCCTCAACCTTTCGGCTGTCTCTATACCCCATTTGTTTTTTTTACACATTTTTTTTTGTCTTTTTTTTTTTATCAAGTTCATATTGGGCGCCTACAATTCGAACTATTTAGTTCCTGTATACACATGTGAATCACACACATAGCTTTTCTTTTTCCTTAAAGAAACAGAATAAATGAATCACTTAGTTATATCTAAGTTTCAATTATAAATATTTTTTTTCTTTTTGAGAGATTGATCGTGTTATAAACTTATATATACGGCCAATCAAATAGTGTAAATATTGATTCCTAATATATATTGCATGCCGATCAAGTCCCCTTTCTGAAATATATAGTGCCTAGAAAAAACAAGGATTGAAATAGTTAATAAATACGTGGAGAATATGTTATTTCGGAAAAGAAATATCGACAAATAATTAGAAAAGCATGCATCGACATCAGTTTGCTACATAAATATGGTTGAAAATGTCTTGTAATATGATTCATAGGATTCACCAAAGGAGCAAACATGGAACATGTTCATGCCTAATGGAATGAGGTTCACAAGTCAAAGAGGGTCTACTTGCGCTGACCAGAGTTACAAAGCTGTGTGTGGCCCATAACTCACGGCTTGGCATATTCAAAACCCTAATATTACTTCATCTTTTCTTTTAGATATAAACATTTTACGAAATTCTCCATCACTCCTAATTATATAGTATAGTATATTAGTATATAGTGTATATATATATATATACCTAGTTGTTTTTTTAATTACATTATTACAAGTTGTCAATATTTTCCTTCAAACTATCGACGAGAAATATTCTTTATACTTTCAGAGATGTATCTATGTTATAAGAACCTCAAGGTATTTAATTTGCTAGCAGCAGTACTGGAGTTTTATTATTTCAAATAAATGGGGCAAACGTAAACTTATTTATTTTAGCTTATATAAGTCTTTTCGGATCAAGCTTAAGCAAATCTATATATCAAACACAAAGCTACAACACACAAAAGCTGACTACAAAACCATTTGCTTTCTTTTTGTTTGGGCTTTCGGCTTTGCTTTCTTGTTAGGCTTTCGTTTGTCATAGAGGTTCAACTCCTTTGTGCTTTCTGTTTTGCATGCTTCAATTTGAAAAAGAATTAAACTCCTATTAGTGTTTTATATATGTATAGTCCTCAGGGCCGCTTATGAGATAATTGTGATTCCATACGAAACACAAAACGAAGTCGAACCATAAATAAAACTGAAAACACAAAAAAAAAGAAAAAGTAAAAAGAATTAATTCAATGAAAAGAAACTGTTTGGCGTCACCTAAACCAAATTCATCTTCCTATTTTTATTATGTAGTTTGTCTATTACTTTTAACGACAGCTTTACTTTATTTACTACAATTTGCTAATAGTTTTACTGTTACAATTTAAAGGATCTCACTTTTGTTTGCCTTCTTGATTAATATGTTATGCAATAATTTCTTTTTTAACTTTCTATGATTCAAATGAGTAATATCTTTTAAGTGGAGCCCCATAAAGTAGGAATCCTACGTAAATGTTTCATGCTAAGGTGTCTAAGACACAAGGCCCCGATAGTCTATATATGATCATTGGGAGCTTTGTAAAAACTATCCTTTTAGCTGATTTAATAAAAGTAAACAATCTATATAACAAAGTTTATGCTTTGTTTAAACCAAAAAAAAAAAAAGAAAGTTTATGCTTTGTTGTAACTTGTAAGAGATTGTACTTATGGAACGAGATTGGGACAACATCAACGTTTTGTGGGTAGCATCATTACCAACAGAACTACGTACGTCTATCGGCAATGGAAAGCAAGTGATGCCCTTCATCATCATCATAATTCATAAACTGCTTCCAAAGTGTATATCTTTCACGTTTCTGCAACAACAAAAAAAATATTACACGTAGATATCTATATTTTGACGTCAAATTGTGAATATATGAAAATAAGACGTTTCGGATGCTTTACTTTAGCTTCTATCACAACAAAGAAGAAGGAGAAGACTCTGGATCAACAAGAAGTCTCTCAAACAAAGCTGTTCTCAAACGGGCCAACAAGCTGTGCAGCAGCCCATTATTAACCAAAAATAACATTACAACTTAAACTCAAAACCCTTTTTATTCGTATGTGCTACCTAAAAACTCATATATACTATCCTACTACATTAGCGATGTTTCATGAAACTTGAGTCATATAAACTCTGAATACCAAATTCATAGGACAGAGTGACAGACCAATTGAACTCATCAAATGCTCAATGGTCTACCACCTAAACTAAATGGACCAAATGCTAAAAAGCCTATCCTCTTAGTATATTCAACTACAATTACTCTCTATTCAAACTTAGGGATTTTTGTTATTTAAGTCCACACTACATTTAACATTTGGGCTATGTGAACCAATTGAGTTATTTGATCAGTTGATTGTGTTGACTTATCGGCTAAACGCAGGTATCAGTCTCTTTCCTTTTAAAGGAACGATAGACAAGCTGCAAACTCTGGAGATACTTTGTTCATTCCACCTCAAATTGTATTGGTTCGATTTTAGACATTGCTTGATTTTAGTATTTCATATTCATTTGCTCAGAGGATTGAAAAACAGAGAAGCATTAAGACGACCACAAAAAATAGAGAGAAAATTTGAACCAAAACCAAAGCGAAGCAGTCAATGGCAGCATTCAGACAGACAAAGAACACCGTCTCTCCGGTTTTATCTTAATTATATGTTTCTCAAAAAATTAAAAGACCCATTCCTTTACGACCTTCGTGCATCCAAAGGCAACAAACATAGGCGAAGCTAAGAGCTTAGTACCGTCTGAAACTGCCATCATCTCACAAATCCTCTCTGCTTCGAAGCACCTGTTACATTTCATAACTCAATATATCAGTCATCAAATAGTTAAAGGCAAAGAGCCCATCTATAAATACATTAGTGTTGAGTCATACCCTCCAGAATATGCGTTTTTGAGAATAGGAGGCCATAGATAAGGTGCTCAAAATTGGCGCCTTGGAGGCCTAGCCTCAGCTTCTGAGACTCTAATTTGTCTGCCATCCAAATCCTATAGAACACAGTAAAAGTATGTCAAGACTCAAAAACAGTTGTTAGATTTGATCACCTCTTGCTATATTGGTACAAGTAAGAGTAAAAGATACTTACAGCTCCATTCAAGGAATTGATGGCATTTTGGACCTCTTGAGAAGAGTTGTATGTCACAAACCCAAAACCCTTGGATCGACCACTGTCCCTGTCATAGATGACTCTAGCCTCAACAACCTTTCCTTGCTCCGCGAACAAACTCTCAAGAGCCATGTCGTCGACTCCCCAAGAAAGATTACCCACGTAAACACGGTTTCCTGAACCAGCATTAGAACCTCCTCCATATCCAGAACCTGAGCCTCCAAAGCTGCTTCTGGGACCTCTGGAGAAACCATCTTCCCTCTTTGGTGGAGGAGGTCCCGCGTTAACTCTCAATGGTCTACCATCCAACTCCTGCAGTTTCACATAAACAGGATTTAACTAAAGCAACAAAAAGTTTATGCAATGTGAACAACAACACAAAGGTTCAGGCTTTATCATTACATGTCACCTAAGAAAAAGTTTTCATTTTCAATACACTAACACAGCTTATCACAGGAATATAGAAGGAACTAATTAAACACATCAAGTAACACCAAAACACAAACTCATACCAAACAATAAAGGATAAAAACCCTCATAGAATTAATATCTTAATCCAACAATCGAAGATTAGAGTAAGGTAGAGAGAGTGAAGTATCTTCTTACATAGCCATTGAACTGCTGAGCAGCAGCCTCAACCTCAGAAACTGAAGACATAGTCACGAATCCAAAACCCCTGCTTCGTCCTGTTATTTTGTCATAGATAACCTACAAACAAACAAACAAATAACCAAAAAAACAATAAATCTCAAATAACAAAAATCAAACAAAGTTATCATCTTTGTCTAGTTCTCAGGATCTTACTGTAACCACACATTTGCAAACCCCTAAAAAGCACAGTTCTTTATTCACAAAAATTGGGTAATAAAAACCCTAAATCAAATTACCTCAACCATCTCAACATTCCCAGCACTCTCAAATAGCTGAGCGAGCTGAGCACTGTCAACGTTGAACGGAAGGTTACCAACAAAGAGTTTAAGGTCAGCAGAGAAAGATTGCTCCTGCTGGGGCGCCGCGGGCGCGTCGTCGTCAGCGAAACCATCTTCTTCGACCTCGAAGTCTGAGGAAACAGCGACGTTACGGACGAAGCGAGAAGAGCTGCTCCATTTGGCGGAGATGGAGACGGAAACGGACTCGGGATTGAGTTTAAAGGAAAGGGAAGGAGGTAAGAGAGAAGCGGAGGCTGGTCTAGAGACGCAGAAAGGAAGGGATTTAGGTTTGAAGGTTGAGAGAGCGAGAGAAGAAGCTGAAGCAGCCATTGGAACACTACTGAGAGGAAGAAGAAGAGATAAGGTTTTTTTTTTTTTTTTTTTTTTTTTTTTTTTAGGGGTTTTTGGGTGAAAGAAGGATTTGAGAGTGGAGATAAGATGCAGTGTCTTCGATATTTATGCGCAAAATGGAAAAAAAAAATATTTAGCTTTTTTGCATAAATATCTCAAATTATTTTTATTTTCTAAATTTTACCTCAAACTTATAAATTGTTGTCTAAATATCCTGATTTCTGCTTTATATTTCTCAAAATTCAGAAACATCTTTAATTTTTCTGGTTTTTCTTTAAAAGTTTAATAGTATATATTAGTTAAATATCCCAATTAGTATGCTTTTTGTAATTTTACTTTTCCAAATAATTTTTGTGAATATATTGTGCTTTTTTTCTCAGTTAAACTAGTTGTGTGTTTGGTTGTGGTTTAATTGGGACAGTCTCTCTACTAACTACTTGTCATAATATGAAGTTGTGATGATGGATGAGATGAGATCTGGACCGTTGAATTTTGGATGGACAGTGGAGATGGCACGTCTCGTGCTAAGGGCAAACAAAAAAATCTATGAGAAGATAAGATATTTTTTACTAAAAGCCAATGGAAGATGCAACACAACTCCTTGTTCCAGCACGGATCTTTCAACTTGTTCCAGAGATAAAGAAATGAAAAGTGAAAAGTCTGTTTTACGTACTTTAACGACTTCAAAACGAAATAAAGATTCACAGTAGTTAAAAACTGTAAATCAGAAAACAAGACAGTTCCCTACCAAAAAGAACTGATTATACAAACGTCTCCTTCAAAACAAGTTTCAGAACAAAGGATTTATTTGGATAACAAAAGTTTGCAGTTCTTGAACTAACAAACGAAAGAAGAACTAAGAAAGAATCAATCACTTGTTTACGTTTCTATAAAGAAACAGTGTTTTGTTTCTTGATTTCTTGTCCCTTTTTGATCATTCTAGAAAGAACATCAGCTTGCTTTGTGTTCCCTTCCTGGTTCAAGCTCTTGATCAGTTCATCACAGCTCTTCCAATCTGTTGCACTTCCTTTCCCCATGATCTTACACAGAACCGAGTACGCATTCAGTGTCTTCCCAGCTCCTAAAAGCGCATCCAACACTTTGTCGTAGCTTGAAAACTCTAAGCTGAGATCCCTCTCCAACCCGAAATCTAACAGCTTCAATGCTGCAATCGTCTTTCCTTTCTCGCTCAGAACAGATAAGAGGCTGTCCAGATCAGCTGTGTGTCCGTTTTGGTTCAGAAGATCTATACGTCCGAGGGCTTCTTCTACGTGACCTCTCATTAACAGAGCTTCCAAGATCTTGGCAATCAAATCCATGTTTTCTTCGATGCCAACGTTTTTATCTATCATGATCATCATCACACGGCTTGCTGTCTGCACCCTACCATCTTCAAACAAACTCTCAATAACTGACCTGAAAAGTGATGAATCCGGGACATGCCCATCTTCGACCATGCTGTCCAGTGCGGTTTTCGCGTCTCCAGGCTCACCTTTGCTCATGTAGCTCTTGATGAGCAGCTCATATGCGTTTGATTCTCTAGGGACACCTCTCCTCGACATAATCTTCAGAATCTCGTAACTAGAATCCGGGTTTCCTTCTTTTGCATGCCCACGGATTAGATTGTTCAAGGCATCTTGGTCTTGAACACCTCTTTTCATCAGCTGCCTGAAAAGCACCTCTGCTTTCGACGTTTGGCCATTGTTGCACAAATACTCGATGATCCGGTTAAAAGCGCTGGGCTCCATTTCCAGAGTATCCTGATGCCTCAATATGACCTCTTTCTCAAGTAGCGTGTCTAAAAGCTTGATAGCACGATTGTATGCATTAGCCTTGCACTGATTCTCGATCAAGACACCGTAATGTCCTGCTTCTGCTGGAACATTCAGTGTAGCCATGGCTTTAAGCACCTCAGTAGCTGCTGCCATATCCCCAGCTTTGCTCTGAGCAACCAAAAGCTTAAGGAAGATCGAGTTATCTTTTGGAGCAATGTGTTTCGCCATCATATTCTTCAAAATATTCTTAGCCTCCACCATTTTCCCAGCATCACACAAACCTGGCAACAACGTCGAATACGTCGTAGCATTTGGCTCAATACCAGAAGATCTCATCTCCTCAAAGATTCTCAACCCATCATCAACTCGGTACACAGAAAGATATCCTTTAATCATCGTGGTGTAACTCACAACACTAGGCTCAATGTTATCCCCTTTCATCTCCACAAACAACTTCTCAGCCTCATCCATCTTCTTAAACCGGCAGTACCCATTAATCATAGTGTTATACGTAACAGCATCAGGCGAGATCCCTCGAGTTTTCATATCTTCAAAGAACCTCAACGCAGTCTCTAACCTCAAAGACAAAAAGAACCCCCACAGCATTAGATTGTAAGTGTGCCTAGTTGGCTCAACACCTTCACTTACCATCTTATTAAAATACCGTTTCGCCATCATATACCGACCACGCCTCAAAATCACCTTAAACAGAGTATTATAAGACTTAACCGTCCTCTCCACACCCAAATCTTTCATCTTCTGAAAGATCTTAACAGACTCTTGCACAATACCAGCTTTGCCGTAACTCTCAATGAGCACCACAAACATATCCTCATCCCAAGGAACACCCTTTTCAGGCATTTCCAGTATAATACACCGAGCATAGTTAACCTTGTGAACCTCACCCAACATCTTAATCATTTTCATATGCGTATCTCTATCATGACTAATCAAACCAGATCTCTCAGTCCACCGGAAAAACTGAAGAGCGTGCTCAAGTTTCTTAGCACCGTGCAAGACGTTATACACTAGAGAATGATCCCATTCAGGTACAAGATCTCGGATCGAGTTCTGTAAACGTGTCGTCCAAGCACGGTTATCCATCATTCTACATATTGTATCCTCTAGCTTTTCATGGTTTTGACGCTTACCTCGTTGGAACCTCTCCCTAATCGGCCTCGTCTCCGTTGAAGAACCCGGAGGATGGTTCTTCTTCGTCTCGGGGTTTGCGTCTGCGGTTTGGGTTTCTGGGTTTGCGTCTCCTGAAGTTTTGATGTCTTCGATTGAGCTGAAGAAACGGGAGAGCGAGAGGAATGAAGAGTTTGACGATCTGGGAAGTGAGAGATAAACCCTAGCTTTTGATTGATAGGGTTTAGATCTGGAAATGAAAGCCATTTCCTGTAATCTGAAATGGAGCCTTCGTGTATATGATCTTTGTGTTCCGAATTTCTGATAAATTTTCAATTCGACATGAAAGAGCTGAGTGAGAAAGAGCGAAGGAGAAGACAGTGAGAGAGTTTTAGTGATGGGTAGGGTTTAGGGGGGGGATCCGAGATCTTTCTCCGGGTCGGGTTGAACTTGAACCCGGTCCGTTTATTGTTATAATCAAGCCCGGTTCAGGTGTATTAATAGCATAGGCCCAAACCAATCTCTCTATTCATAGAACGAACTAGTTTTGAACTTCTTGTTGATCAATCATATGAAAGTGATCAAAATTTGAAATCATAAACCAATTTTTTAAGCTTTCGAGGAAAACAAGTAATTGAGATTCACTTTTTTTGGCAAAACTAGAAATGTATGTGTATACCGTTTGTATAAAGCTACTTCACCATGTTTTATTGTACAAAACATATATAAACAAATCAATCTCCTTCACTATGTTCATATTTTTTGATACATTGTGTTGTGACTTGTGAAGCAGAAGAGAAAGAGGAGAGATTTGATTCTATGGTAAGAAAAAGGATGCCACTTTTTTATTTTATAAACTATGTTTGTGGATTCTTTCAAGCGCAACACGCTTTTAAGATCTCTTGAATAGGTGGGTCATCTCCGGCTTCTTTGTCCTGAAATGTTCCCCAAATAAATAGTTTAGTTACAGTCATGAGCTTGGAAATTGGAGACTCGTCTTACATCAGTATTACATGACACGGTTGTAAAACACAAAATCCACAAAAAGAAGAAGAAGAAGATAACCTTGCGGATGTAAGAGATGTTATCTTTTCCAGGTCCAGCAACTAGGATTCCGCCTTGTTGCCTGCACGAGTTCTCGTGAGAACATTAATCAAACACATTGTTGATAAAGAAACTGGAAAGTTATCCGGAAGGAATGATTCAGACACTCTCTTAACCTACCAGCCGCCCCTTTCTACTGTATCTTTCATAAAGGAGAGTTTCCAGTCTTGGCGGTATCCTTCCATGTAAGACTCTATTATCTTCATAGCAGCCTATAACAATACCACAGCAGCTACTTAGACCACAAAGGCACATAACATTTTGGTTACCTAATAATTATGCTAAGTTAGGAAGTCACTTTACTTTGGGGGTAAATGTCACAGTAACCCCTGAAACAAACTCTAGCGCCTCGTATGATGCGTGGTTTGGATCTGCATAAACCTCTGAGAAACGAAATTGACTGAAAATTAGATGAGTAATTCTCATAAAATGCATTCACCTGTCTTTTTGAGTATCCAAAAGCTAATTGAGAATCAAAACAAACCTCCTTTGAAATTAGTCTGTTCCACAAAAGTATTAGCCTGCATAGATGATGGTTATAAACGTGAGAATCAACAGTTGAAAGCTGCTTACAGTAACTCTATATTCAAAAATATGTTAATTACCTGATCGATACTTCCTGGTCCGATCAGAACAAGAGCCACACCAGATGCATCCATCACATCCTAACACAATCTCAAATGTATCACTCACTCACTCACTCACTCAATGACTTCAATTTTTATAAATGACCAATCTTTTAGAAACCCAAAGATCAAGCTGTTACCTTCTTTTCTGCAAGATAAGCTGCTCGTTTCCGACAGAGCACGCATCTGAAATAAAAACATTAAACAAACCAAATCTTAGATAAGCAATTAAAAAACACCAAATTCATCAAAACCTAAATAAGAAATTCCAAAAAAAGATTAAACCAAACCCAAAATGACGAGCAAATGCAACAACAGCCTTCCTATCTTTCCATAAATCAGAAATCTGAACCTCATTTCCTCTCAAATCCAAGACTTTCACTTTATCTAACAAACCAGCAGTCTCTTTCCCAATCCCAGTTCCTGTTTCGATAAAATCGTTATTAACATAGTAAGAAATATAGAATCTTGACACTCAGTTTCATCTAAACACTTTAATAAAACTCACCTGAAGCGCCAGTAATGGCTGACACAACAACAGCCCTACGCCGTAGAGAGACACTACGAAAGTGAGATTTGACCGAGTAACCAGGAAGTACTGTTCTTAATCCATGAACCACCTTCAGCTTTGGCTGTAGAGTTATGGAATTGATCGCCGACGACGATGGTGACGATAGAGAAACCGCCATTGTTGCTTCCTTGAGAGAGCTGAAGAAAAAAAAAAAAAAAATCTCAATTAAATCGAATTTTCTCAGACCGTTGGTTAATCTCGTGGAGTTGGGTTAGCACACGTGTCCGACGACGTAAGCATGATCAGTTAGAAAAAGTCATATGCCACGTCGGATAAGTTTAGGGCAAAACGGGAAAAGAATCTAAAGAGCATATGCCACGTCGGATATGTTCGTGCGCGTTCTTCTTTAGGGTAAAAAAAAGCTCTCAAATCTCATCTCAAGCTCACACCAAGCCCAAGCCGCTGCTTCTATCTCTCTCTCTCTCTGCATTTTCTATATCTGCAATGGCGAGAATAGTGCGTGTGGCGAGATCCTCCTCCCTCTTTGGTTTCGGTAACAGATTCTACTCCACCGAAGCTAGCCACGCGTCGTCAACTCCTTCGCCGTTTCTTCACGGCGGCGGAGCTCGTAAGGTTGCTGCGAAAGATAGGAATGTTCAGTGGGTGTTTCTTGGGTGTCCTGGTGTTGGAAAAGGTACTTACGCTAGTAGACTTTCGACCCTTCTCGGTGTTCCTCATATCGCTACCGGTGATCTCGTCCGTGAGGCGCTAGCTTCTTCTGGACCTCTCTCCCAAAAGGTGCGACCTTTTTTTTTTTTTTTGCTTTCTCTTTTCTATTGCTGTGATTGAGTTGTGAGATGAAGATCTCTTCTATGTTCGAATTTGGATCCAAGTAGTCTGAAATTAACATCTTTTCATTGGATCTGAAGAATTTAATATATCTCGTTACAGATCTAGTGACCTAACTCCACTTTAAAGTGTTTCTGATTACATTTGATTAGCATCACAACGGATCTATTTGTATACATTAAAGTCAATGGCTTTGTTTTGTTTCTTTGTATTAGAGCTAAAGAATCACTTGTAATGATCATTTGGATGTTTCTGATGCAGCTATCGGAGATTGTGAACCAGGGGAAATTGGTGTCTGATGAGATTATAGTTGACTTATTGTCCAAGAGACTTGAGGCTGGTGAAGCCAAAGGTGAATCAGGGTTTATTCTTGATGGCTTTCCGAGGACCATGAGACAAGCTGTAAGTTATCATTGGACATTGGTTTTTACATCTTTAAATCATATTGAGCAAGTTTTGATTCTCAATCTCCATCAACGTTTCTAACATTGGATTGTCTTTTTGTTTCAGGAAATACTGGGAGATGTAACTGACATCGATTTGGTGGTGAATTTGAAGCTACCTGAGGAAGTTTTGGTTGAGAAATGCCTTGGGAGGAGAACCTGTAATCAATGTGGTAAAGGTTTTAATATCGCTCACATCAACTTAAAGGGTGAGAATGGAAGACCTGCTATTAGCATGGATCCGCTAATGCCTCCACCTAACTGTATGTCAAAGCTCATCACTCGAGCTGATGATACTGAAGAGGTTGTCAAAGCAAGGCTTCGTATATACAGCGAAACGGTAAGGCCCTTTATTGTTGTTCTGTTTCTAGTGTACGAATGTCTGACTTGATAAATTATTTAAGTGTTGATCAGTGTCTTTCTTTCTATATATATGCAGAGCCAGCCTCTTGAAGAATACTACCGTAACAAGGGAAAGCTAATGGAGTTTGACTTACCTGGAGGCATCCCGGAGTCTTGGCCAAGGCTATTAGAAGCCTTAAGGCTTGATGAGTACGAAGAGAAACAGTCTGCCGTGGCATAGTTCACAATCAAATCTCCCCGGTATTTAAATTCTTTGCATGTGGAAGACATATGCCTCATCAATTTTGTGTTGGAAATAAAAAGTAAGAAAAAGGAACACCTTTAGATTGTTTTTTACCTCAATAGAAATAATCATACACATTATTATCTTTCCACGAGCCCGTGATTTCGGCTCCATGAGAGAAATTTTCTGTATCCAATGATTGTTTGAGCTTGCTAGTTGATAATACAGGATTGTATCAATACATTTACACTACTTGTTATGTGCTTCGTGATCAATCTTTATGCTCTTGTGGTATGTTTTGTTGGCGAATGTGATGATATTGCGGCTGGCCGAGCTGGCTGGTTAACCAGCTCTTGACTGTCCTAGAATTGGCGGTGCGGGATAGAAATGTTCCTTACATCATCGAATCGATACTAATTAGTGGCACTTGTGTATTATATACTCTTTTTACTGTATTAGTGGCACTTGTGTATTATATACTCTTTTTACTTTTATGTGATCTCAAAACCTATCTTACGTTTTTCCGTTTGCTGCCCTTGTGATTCTTCTTCTACTGAACGGTGAAATAAGATTCAATTGAAAGGCTAAACCGGACGTAGCTAGTTGCAACTAAAATCACAGATCCAAACGTATAACTTTGTTCGATTGAATGGCTAAACCGGACATAACCCGTTGTAGCTAAAGGCCAAATCGCAATGACAATCACGTACTTCAATTGCCTTTGACTTTGTAATGCAAGACTTGCTAGCCAGGTTGATGTTCCAGTTGATTAATCAAAGCTGTGATAATTAGTTTTTAGAGTTTAGACACATACCAATCGGTTTAAAACTCTCATTTCACTGTAGGAGTCGAAAACTTGACAAACCAATTATTGTCAAGAACGAAATAATTGTATTAGTTTATAATTTCAAAACTTTGACGAATTGAATTCTAAATTTCCAATAGTAAAAATGACTAATGCAAAACCTTCGAGGAATCACAACAAGAAGATGAAGAAGTCGAGATGAGAGTTAATAGGAGAAGGAGATTTCTCCATAAAACTGAAACTGTGTACAAGTGTGTTTATACATACATTGATTAAGCTTCAACAATCTTCTTAACTAAGAACCTAACTAATTAGTTAGACAATTAATAAATATCAACTCTAATATATCCGTTGAAATGTCCAATATATTGTTGAATATTGCAAGCTAACAAAAGTAAAACAACGATAGGTAGTTTACATAAATATGTTTTTTAAATGATCATTGGGCAGTGGTATTTAATAATATTTTACTTTCAGTTCCATATACAAAGTTACAAACAGTAAGGTTGGTAAAAATACGAAAGGGGGAGAAGAACAACATGACCGTAATAAACCGGATTTAATTTGGTTCGGTTTAGTTTAAGATAAAAAATATAGGTTGGTATGGTTCTGTTCACGTGTTTGCTAGGAACAAAACAAGTTGGCGCGCGTGTCAACAACCAATATAAGACATTTTTTGGTCGCTGTGACTTGTCAACTAAAAAGCGAAACGATGGCGTTTCTATTCTGGCAACGTTTTCCAACTAACTTTCTAAACTCAACTAACGTTCAACGAGTGACGACCATCTTATTCTTTCTCACATCTCTCTCTCTCTTTCCTTTTCATGAGCTTCTTCATCATCAATATAGACTAAACGGACCTTGATCCATCCAAGAATTCCCTAAAGTGACACGTGTATACGTTACAGTGTCGGCCAAAGCTCAACGAACTCTCTCATCGTACGAAGGGTATATGAATATCATATTGCAATCATCGTGTAAACCGGATTCGGATATGCTTCTTGGATCCTAACTCTCTTGAAATAGGGTTTCCTCTCAAATCCTTTTCACAAGTTCAGTTTTTTTTCTTGGCATTCTCACCGTGAGTACTACTTACTACTTCGATTTCTCTCTCTTTTGGCGTTTCTGTTTTTTTTGTTTTGTTATGATTGTAGATTATATGGGCACATGTGTATCATCAAGTTTCTTTTCTTATCTTATTATTTGCAACTATTTTTAAAAGTTTTATAGATCGAGAGATTTTTTTTATGATTGGATTTGGGAATTGATGTTTCTTCAATCACTTTTGTTTGATCTTTGATCTTGCTCCATCTTTTCCTTTCCTAAATTGGGCAAATGAGTTTTGTCTTTTTAGTTATAGATTAACGAGTTGGTCATAACTTAGAATCATGAGAAATATCTCTTACAGAATGTGGAATACATGTTTTTGTTCAGGCTCATAGAAACGGTGCCTTTCTAGGATTTTTTGACTTTGGCACTGGTTAAGGTCGAGTAATGGAGGTGAAGGAGGGTGAAAGAGTGGTAATAGCAAAACCAGTGGCCTCAAGGCCTTCTTCAAGTACAAGCTTCAGGAATTTCACTGAGCTTCTCACTAATTCAGTTACCGTATCTCCTCAATCTAATTGCCATGACATTGTAGACGCTGCTATAAGACCAAAGACTTTGAGGTTCAACCAGCCAGTTGCAGCTTCGGTCTCATGTCCACGGGTATCGATCTCGAGTTGTCTCTTTAATTCTTGGCATTGCTATCTTCTTTCTGAATCTTCTGCATTGTGGTCTTGACTCAACACTCTTTCTGATAATTCTAGGTCGAAGGAAACAGTAATGGAAAGTCTTGTGATGATTCAGATAGCAAAAGCTACGTTGTTTATAAACCGAAAGCAAAGCTTGTCTCCAAAGCAACCGTCTCTGCATTGGCTAATATGGTAAGTAGTTTCCAAAGCTAAAAGATCACTGACTACGGATATTTCCTAGTCGTTTTAACACTCTTTTGTTTTCTTTAGCTTCAGGGGAACATGCAGCAGACTTGGAGACAACCCGAAGCAGTAGCCTATGGGAAGATTGTGAGCCAAACTACATATCGAGCGGGTCCTAATTTAGTCCAGAAAGTTCCATCCTTTACGGAACCAGAGACATCTATTGGGGACAGATCTTCAGTGGATGGATACAACTGGAGGAAATACGGACAGAAGCAAGTTAAAGGGAGTGAGTGTCCGAGGAGTTATTACAAATGCACACATCCCAAATGTCCGGTGAAGAAGAAAGTAGAGAGATCAGTGGAAGGTCAAGTTTCAGAGATTGTGTATCAAGGTGAGCATAATCACTCAAAGCCGTCTTGTCCTCTTCCACGGCGCGCTTCATCAACAACCTCTTCAGGGTTTCAGAAACCACCAAAAGCGGTTGCTTCTGAAGGATCAATGGGACAAGACCCTACCAATAGTCTCTATTCTTCTCTTTGGAGCAATCAAAGCAATGAATCTTCTAAAACAGGAACAGAGGAGATGAATGAGGGTTGTGTTATTACACCATTCGAGTTTGCGGTTCCAAAATCGACAAATTCGAATGCCGGAACTTCGGATACTGGTTGCAGAAGTAGCCAGTGTGATGAAGGAAGCAACGGAGGAGAGCTTGATGATCCAAACAGAAACAAAAGAAGGTAAGACTAGGGCTTGTTTCAAACTCTAGTTTACACGTTTGTGTTGTTAGCATTTCTTGTATTGACTTTGTATTTTGACGACAGGAAGAACGAGAAGCAATCGAGTGAAGCAGGAGTATCGCAAGGCTCGGTGGAATCAGACAGTCTTGAAGATGGATTCAGGTGGAGGAAGTACGGACAAAAAGTGGTGGGAGGCAATGCGTATCCAAGAAGTTATTACAGATGCACGAGTGCTAATTGCAGAGCAAGAAAACATGTTGAGAGAGCGAGTGATGATCCTAGAGCTTTCATTACAACCTACGAGGGTAAACATAATCATCATTTGCTCTTGAACCCTCCAACTTCCTCCTCTACTCTTCCTTTTAACTCTCCACAGCTTTCTAAGTAAGACATTTTGATGCATTCATGCTTTCTCTTTTTTTCTATTTCTTTTTAAGTTAAGAAATAGAAAAAAAGAGAAAGCAAATTGGTATACACAATCACCATTTTCTCTTTTACCCATTTAGCTTCCCACAACTTTCTAAGCAATCCATTTAATCCCATTCATGTATTTTTCTTCGATCTTTATACCACAGTAGTTAATTAATCGTGTGAATCTATTTTTATTTACATTAAGATTGTAAGGATAAGAAGACTGATGTTATTTTAACAAAACCAAAAAAAAAAAAAAAAAGTTACATTTTAGGTGTCCTCATGATAGAATCAAGAAATTGGTATTGTAACTTCCTACATGGATGGTGGGTTGATTGGACTCGAGAAATTTGGTTTCAGAGTACCATTTCCTTTTTTCCCTCTCTTTGTTAAACATAATGCACTTTCGACTGATATGCCTCACTTACATTAGTGGTTTATCGAATCCACTAAATCCCCTAACGTTGGTATCGTACTTCTTATCCAAGAAATAAAAGATAAACTCATAAGCTTAATGAGCTATAACCTATCTGCTGCTAGATGAGTATATTTTTGCGGTCTGAACTGAAGGGATACATAAACTAATACTGAGATCATACCTGGTAGATGGGGATTGAAAAGGTCGGCCATGTCTCGATATTAAGAAGCCCCTCTGCGTCACTTGAGTATGATTCGTAACATTCTCATAGTCATGCACGCATATTTAAACATGATTGGCACCATCCAGGAATGTCACATAAATTAGTGTCAGTCTGTCATATGGAATGATTGCCAAACTAGTCAAGCAGCAACACTAAGCAGTGTTTAGTTGGGTCCTTAAAGATTCGAAATATTAGCCGAGTCTCAAAAGATATTTTCTTGGGTTGGAAGTTGGAACACAATTGCACCATCATTTACATTTTCTATTTGAAGAATAGCTGCAAATTGGAAACTATAATTCTTGAAGATGGGTACCATATATCAAACAATCATAATTTATAGAACTTTTAAATCAGAAATATATAGATGAAATAGTTTTAAATATGAAAATGTTTGATTGATCAAGATCCCAAGTCGATTCAAGCGTCAAAACTTCATTAAAGATAGAGAGATCATCTGAAACATATCCAAAGCTAATGGAAACAGCACAAAAACTCTTTGATATAATGCAAACATAAAGGAAAGGACGATCCCTTAACGATTGGCCTTGGCAACCCTCTCAATCTCATCTTTCTTCTTGATGGCATAGCTGCAAGAGAAGAGAAGAGCAGATACTATTATTAGCTTCTAACCGATACAAATGCAAAGACATGAAGAAAGACACAATGTAGATGAGTGTGTATTTATTTACCTGTTGGAAGATCCCTTGCCAGCATTGATGAGTTCATCAGCAAGGCACTCAGCAATTGTCTTGATGTTTCTAAAGGCAGCTTCACGTGCACCAGTGGTGAGCAGGAAGATCGCTTGGTTGACACGTCTTAGAGGAGAGATATCAACAGCCTGTCTCCTAACCACACCAGCAGATCCAATCCTGGTAGCATCCTCACGAGGACCACTGGTTCACACAAAGAAAACAAACATCATGAGAAAAAAAAACGTTCATAGAAGAAGCACGCACGCACGCAAGAAAACAACAGGTTGTTTCGATAGCACAATCTTAAAATTACCTGTTAACAATGGCATCAATGATAATTTGAATCGGGTTGGCGTCAGTCAAGAGGTGGATGATCTCCATAGCATGCTTGACGATCCTAACAGCCATCAACTTCTTACCGTTGTTCCTTCCGTGCATCATGAGAGAGTTTGTAAGCCTCTCAACAATTGGGCATTGAGCCTTTCTGAACCTCTTGACAGAGTATCTTCCAGCAGTGTGGGGAACAAAGGTTGCGTGTTTCGCTGACTGAACACCAATGTAGTCAACAAGACTTATGTCTTTAACCTACACATCCACAGATAACACAGATCGAAACAACAAAATTATCAGCCTCAATCTTTTGCAACACACACACAAACAAAAAACATGACCTTTGAAGTCAATTTAGAGATCCAAACTATAAAAAGCCCTAATATATAATTAAAAAAATAACATCCCAAGAGCCAAATAAGTGTTATTAGCTATAGCGAAACAATTTGAACTAACTCAAACAATGAAGCCAATGTAAAGTACTCATATCAGAGCAGAGCAATCATTTCAATTTCTAGCACATTTCAAGAGATAAGATTCATTAACAAGGCTAGATTACAGCTAAATCTAGATTATAGAAAAAACTGCAAACGAGTAGATCGATTGGAACAGAACCAAAAGAGTAGCAGCACAATCTACGAGTTGTTGTTACACACACTCTACAGAGTTTAAAGAGAGAGAGAGAGAGAGAGAGAGAGAGAGAGAGAGAGAGAGAGATGAGGAAAATTACATCAAGATCATCAAAGCTCCAACGGTTGAAGAGCTTGACCTCGTTGGTAAGCTGTTGTTGAATCTCAGTGTCGATTTCTACGGCGGCGGCCATGACTGGGAGTGAGGATGGAGAAGGAGGAGAGAAGTAGGGATCTTTTTAAGCCGCGGCTTGAAGAAGAAGAGGAAGCTCCGCACACTAATGAAGAAACCCTAGAAACGAGTGAGGTAGGAAGTAATGTTCTGTTTATAAAATGGGTTTTATTGGGCCTTGATGTGTTATAATATTGGGCTATTGGGCTTTGTCTTACTTAAGCTTTTTTTTTACCTACAGATTTAGATTAGAAGATTAGTTTTGATGCTAAGTTAGATGGAGATGTTAAGCCTAACTAAAATATATAAATATAAATGTTTATATATATATATATATATATCTATAAGAATAGAAATCTGGAATGTCAAAATAGAATTGTGTTAAGATTCCGACTAGTTTAGGTTTATCTAATTATACTACAGTTTAAAAGCTCCTTTTTGCTAATTTAATCCTGGACAGTTTTATTCTTAATCATCCATCATCATAACGTTGGATTGAATAAGTTCTCAAAATGTCCACCTACCTGATTTATTAAGTAAAAAAAAAATACTATTATTCTTAGATACGAACAATACATTCTTCTTCTTTTTAATGATGACCATCCATACAAAGTATCATCATCTTTTGCTTTGTCTCACCATCCATCATATCTTATTAGCACTAAAACGCAAAAGATGATGATACTTTGCTAATAAGATATGATGGATGGTGAACCCTCCAATATATCTTTATTACTATCGAGAGCAAAAAAAACGCATCAATTAAGCCATATATATTGGCTTTGACGTGCGTCTTTAGTGACTTTTAATTATTACAAAGGAGCGTATAATTAGCGGCAAGCCAATAAGCATGAGGTTTATGATACTGCCTAACTATTAACTTTTAACTGTAAAACTTGTTTTATTTTGTCAAATCCGTGCGCCCACTCACAGAGACTAGCTAGCTGAGAAAGACACTTTGATAGTTCTCTTTTTTTTTTTTCCTATAGAGTCAACAAATACTGTCTATCCAAAGGAAACTAGAATTTGATAACAATTACAAAAGAAACACATCATATACCTTTAAGTCTTAGACTAATCCGCCCGGTCACATCTCACTTACCTTTAGGTGTAAATTGTAATATAAATTATCTATTTTCTATCTGTTTAATAGTGTTGCTTCTGCTTATTAAAAATGGTGGGTACACAATATAATAGTAATAATTATTATTTTTTAACTCGATTTCTTTTTTTTTTAGTCGGCTACAAATCGAATTTGTTCATTGTTGTTATACAAATCTTTAAAAGAAAGAAAAAAAAACACAATTACTGTATGTTGTGTTGAATTTCGATAGTTAGAATGTTACAATCCTTTTACCTTCCACCACCTAACAGTTTGAAACATATTTTCCATATTCGTATATTATAGTATACACGTACATAAGAAGAATGAGTCAAATGCGTATATCATATAATTGACTTGTGACTTGTGAGCATCTCACCAGAGAACTTTAGGGGCTCGTTGAGGCATCATGACTCAAATGGGTGGAGAAACAGAGCAAATGTCAATGAGAATGGAGCTTGCAGAGATTGGAATAAGCAACGGATCTTGTTCCAGGAGCAGCTCTTCAAGAAATGAGCTTGAACATGGTGTTGATGAGGCAGAGCATGCTCTGCAATGGGGTGAAATCCAGAGTTTGCCTACTTTTAAACGGCTGCGATCGTCTCTGGTGGACAACCATGCCGAGGCTGCGGAGAAAGGGAAAAAGGTCGTTGATGTCACCAAGCTTAAAGCCATGGAACGTCATCTAATGATTGAGAAGCTCATCAAACACATTGAGAATGATAATCTCAAGCTGCTCAACAAAATCAGAACAAGGATGGACAGGTGAAATATTATATATGATTGTGAATCTGCTTCTTGAAAGTATGAGACTTGAGCTTAAGAAATCTGCAGGGTCGGTGTGGAGTTTCCAAGCATAGAGGTGAGGTATGAGCATTTAGGTGTGGAAGCAGAATGTGAGGTCGTTGAAGGGAAGGCACTTCCAACTTTATGGAACTCCTTGAAGCGTGTTTTCTTAGTGAGTAATATATTCAAGAATGTAATGTGGAGTTTAACTTTTGTAGTGGCTGGGGTTGAATCCAATTCTAATCTTTTTTCTTCAGGACTTGATGAAGCTGAGTGGTATAAGAACACGTGAGGCCAAGATAAACTTACTTAACGATGTTAGCGGCATCATTAAACCCGGAAGGTTAGTTGCAGTCTTGCGAAAGGAACTTTCTTTTGATCCAAGTTATGAGCATTGTGTAATGCAATCAACTAATGTCTCTTCTTGATTCTCAAGGTTAACATTGTTGCTTGGTCCTCCTGGATGTGGAAAAACTACTTTTCTTAAAACCCTGTCTGGAAATTTGGAAAAGAATCTAAAGGTTACAGATCTTTTTTCTTCTTTCGAATGCTTATTTTGAATGCTTATGCTGCAGATGTGTGAACTCATGTCTCTTTTTTTCTCCTTTATCTTCTATAGATTTCTGGTGAAATATCTTACAATGGACACGGACTGAACGAAGTTGTTCCTCAGAAAACATCAGCGTATATAAGTCAACATGATCTTCATATTGCAGAGATGACTGTGAGGGAAACAATTGACTTCTCAGCTCGTTGTCAAGGTGTTGGTAGGCGAACAGGTAGATATTTTCATGCTCTTTTCGAAACAATCTCTAAACGGTTTTGGTGAAAGATATATTTCCTCTGCTGAAACAGATATCATGATGGAGCTCAGTAAAAGAGAAAAGGATGGTGGAATCATTCCTGACTCAGAAATAGATGCTTACATGAAGGTTCACTCTTGAGGCTTAAGTTGAAACTGATCTTTGAACTTGAGCTATTGGTTTTGATTCCTTTTGTATTCTCATTGTGCAGGCTATATCAGTTAAAGGAATTAAAAGAAGTGTCCAAACAGATTACATTTTGAAGGTAGTTCTTTTCTCTGATACTGTTCAGACTTCTAGTCCTCTAGATTAGCTTCTTAATTGTGTCTTGTATGAAATCTTCAGATCCTCGGGCTTGACATTTGTGCAGAAACATTGGTTGGAAATGCGATGAGAAGAGGCATATCCGGAGGGCAAAAGAAGCGTCTTACCACAGGTTAATAAGTTCATAACCAAGAATCCTCCAAAACAAGTCATCTTTTAGTTGGTATGGCATGTATTCTAAAAAAATCAGTGTTTAACAGCTGAGATGATGGTTGGTCCAACCAAAGCTCTGTTCATGGATGAAATAACAAACGGCTTAGACAGTTCCACGGCATTTCAGATTGTCAAGTCTCTTCAGCAACTAGCTCACATTACCAACGCAACTGTGTTTGTTTCCCTTCTACAACCTGCTCCAGAATCATATGACCTCTTTGACGATATTGTGCTGATGGCTGAAGGCAAAATTGTGTATCAAGGTCCACGCGACGAGGTATTAAAATTCTTCGAGGCATGTGAATTTCAATGCCCAGAAAGGAAAGGTGTTGCAGACTTTCTCCAGGAGGTAAAAATCCAAAAACTCTGTTCCTTGACATTGAAATTTTCTTTCCCATGGTCCTGACTTGTTTTTACTTTGCAGGTTATATCTAGGAAGGACCAAGGACAGTACTGGCTGCACCATGACTTACCCCATAGCTTTGTCTCAGTAGACACATTGTCAAAGAGATTCAAGGACTTAGAGATTGGAAGAAAAATTGAGGAAACCCTCTCTAAGCCATATGATAAATCAAAAACTCACAAAGATGCTCTTTCATTCAATGTGTATTCTCTTCCAAAGTGGGAGCTGTTCAAAGCATGCATCTCAAGAGAGTTTCTTCTCATGAAGAGAAACTATTTCGTCTACCTCTTCAAGACATTTCAGGTTAATTACATTCTTTCTTTCTGTAGATATCTCTCTCCTTTTGTCTTCTTTTTCTGAAGGATCCTTCTTGTTTTTGTTGCACAGCTTGTTATATCCGCAATCCTCACAATGACTGTGTTTATTCGAACACGTATGGACATAGATATCATTCATGGGAATTCTTACATGAGTTGCCTCTTTTTTGCAACTGTTGTTCTTCTGGTTGATGGTATTCCAGAGCTGTCTATGACTGTTCAACGCCTTTCCGTGTTCTACAAGCAGAAGCAACTTTGTTTCTATCCAGCTTGGGCTTATTCAATCCCTGCAACTGTATTAAAAGTCCCTCTATCCTTCATTGAATCTCTCGTTTGGACCTGCCTCACTTACTATGTCATCGGATACACTCCTGAAGCTTACCGGTGAGATTTTGCAATCCTCTCTTGCTTGTTCCCTGTTCTAGTCACAATCCAAGCCTGAGAATGACAGAAAAATGTAATGTATGATCTTTGATCGATGTTTCAGGTTCTTCCGACAGTTCATTCTACTCTTTGCTGTTCACTTCACATCGATTTCCATGTTCCGGTGTATAGCTGCAATATTTCAGACAGGAGTTGCTTCATTGGCAGCTGGTAGCTTTGTCATGTTACTTACCTTTGTATTCGCCGGTTTCGCCATCCCCTATAGTAAGATTTTTACTCTCTTTTTTTTTTTTTTTTTTTATCTTGTTCGAAAGTTCCCTT